>NW_019213368.1:0-221101 GCF_002532875.2 Varroa jacobsoni | reverse complement strand
CGACAATTTGTGTTAGCTTAATTGTCTTTGTTTACATAGGTTGTGCTGTCCTCCCACATTTTTCGGTACACTGGGTTATATATACTGCTCGTATAATTCAATTTTGCTTAATAATAAGGCAACAAAAAGCATCCGGATGCAACTGGCTTACCAGCGATTATATCCGTTTCCATGTAATAGACTTTTGGCGTATCGGTTAAGTTTTTCGGGCTCCGAGGGGTCATATTCGTACTCCTCTTCATCCAAGGCAACTACAAATGCCGACGATTCAATTGCATCAAGTGATACTCTGTGAGGGCATGAAATACAATACGCAACACCAACAAAGAACAAGTATTAAAGGCTCAAAAAATTCAATGTGATTGAATGAATTGACAACAGATGCTTCAACGTACCTGTTGAGTCCTGATCGGAAACAATTGGCGCGTGTTTCCGCCCATATCCGGCGCTCTCCGGCAGTTAACGATGCCAGATACTTTTCGTCTTCAGCTTCACTAGGGTCACACAATATTCTGTAATAATAAATCGATAAATTCAGAAATTTCCAACATCAAAAAAGGTTCACTGTTATAAGCATGTGTTGCTCAGACGATTCGCCCAGGCATCACGAATCTCGCTATCGACCCTGTTTAACTGAATTTACTAAGTACCTTGCAGATTAACAAAATCAATTGTGTACCCTTGATTGTGCGGTGAAAATTCTGATATTGAAATGTGTAGGTCTAGTTTGGGTCTAAACACAACACAGCTGTTACGTAATAAGAGCCTAAATGTTTGACTCTAGACTCAGCGTATATGATCTGATTATTACCTTTCGAACTGTATCTGAAGTTCGGCAGACGAAAGCAGCTTAGCATTGTGATGCGTAAGAACCTTATAAAAACGACCGCGATGCATGACACATATGTGGGTCGAGTCGACCAAATGCTGAAGTCTGAAAGCGATTGTAGACACCTTTTAGAAGTCCGATCATTTGAAATCTGCATTAATTTTAATATTCAGCACATAAAAACTTCGTAGAGCTACATAAGGTGATGCATTTTGCATGCTAATGCTAATACATATCTATACTGGATTGGCAGTGGGGTAAGATCAATAGTAATGATAGTACCAGTGATTATTATTAATAATACACGAACCGGTCTGTCTCGAATCCAGGTATCCTTGTAGTATTGAACATTCGTTCATATTGGTGACTGCACAAGGGTACCAAGCCATTCATCATGATAGGCTGAAGCAATTGTACGTCAATGGCTCGACGGAAGATCAGCGCTGCGTGCGTCTGTAAAAATCGCATTTACGCATAGAGTAGACGCTATTACAGATTCTCTGTAGAACATAAGTCGGAACTGCAACTGCGTTTCATTAGCCTAATTTGTCGAGTGCGTACATTCAAATATCCAGATGCCCAATTAGAATAGTTTGTTAGAATTTTTTTGAAAGAGAGAAGTTTTTAGAGTGCTACAATGTGATATGCATATTTTAAGAAGGTTACCTCTTACCAGGTTTGCAGCTCTTGCGGCCTGATTTTTAGTGACGGACGCCAGAAGAGGATCCAGACAATAAAAATTTGAGTACGTCTGCAAGCATCATCGATAAGAAACAAAGAAATATGGCAAACAAATTTCAATATTAATGTACCTGCGCTTACATAAATACGGTGTCTTGAGACAAAGAAAAGGTGATGAAGAAAAACGACTGTGATTACTCTAAATGCCCGCTTCTTTTGTTGGGTGGGCTTTAGTCCTGTAATAGGAACTCACCATGAGTGGTCCTCGACCCCGAAGGTAGACGAACTCTTCCCACCAGTCAGACACATAATTTGAAGCCCACCATGACTTAAGGTACAGGTACCTACATCAGTAATAACACAAAAGACATTCACAAGTCGATTTAATTAATAAGCAGGAGTTAGCGATGCGAGGCGTATTCATGTAGTGAATTCGAAATTAACCTTTTTCTATATCCAAAGCCCATGAAGATGCACAGCGGGAGAAATTTGACTTGTCGCATTGCCAAGTATATGAATTAGAGAATCATGAAAGTAACACAGCATCACCTCAACGTTGACTAACTAATCGTTATGCCTTGATTTGAAGTTGGTACTATGACACGCACACACAGATTTATTTTTAGTACCAGCATAGATGTGGTCCGACCAACCTTTGCAATTTTGGTGCCACAGTATTCTTAAATTCCTCCGCTAATTTCTCAAGCCGTTGGTATTCTTCCACCGTTACTAATGGTTCCACCGATGCTAAATACCTGCAATTCAAATTTTACTATCAGAGTCGTACATTACACGGGTAAAAATAGAACGTATGCCAATGCTGGCTGATATCCATGTATATCCAATATGTAAATTCAGAAAAGATTACATGTTCATGTTTCAGGATGTACCTGGCCATGGTGTCCTGCACCCGTGGCACGGGCAGCTTAGGAAGGCAACCCTGATACGAAAACAGGCGTGGAGAAGACCCCGACAATAACTTTACACCAATAGTCCATAATCGTGTTGCTAGCGATACTTGCGCCCCTGTAAAGGATGATGTGCAAACCGTTAATACGTTATTAGTAACGAATTAAATACTTGGTTGACTGTGTCTATCTCGTACACATTTATTTATCATCATTTCTGTGACACATGTACAGCTTTCTATTAAAAACAGGTGCTGGCTAATATACACTTTGCTAATAATAGTGAATATTTCTAGTGATATAAATTCTACAACTGCGGCTAAGGTCCACTATGACTGAAATAGCCTGACCGTCAATGGGGTCCATGTTATATACTTTTCATATATTTAATTAATTGAATGAGTTACACTAAAGTGTCAATATACATCTATATAATATGATATACCTCTTGCTTCAATCATCCATCCTTTGTAACTAAACAGTGTCTTCAGAGCATATTTCCGCAGTCCACTGCACACAAGCCATACGCAGCTACCGTATATCTGAGTGACAACAAAACGACACCCTCTTTCTGTTATTAGAGGGTCACTAATTACCTTGATCAGCCTAATCATTTTTGTCTCTGACGCCTACCAAATACTTAGACAACTGAATCTTTATGGCCAAAGCCTAACTTCTAACGACAAACTTTCATGGACATTTTTGAGGACTAGCGAATGGTATTCTTTTACTTGTATACTCACATTAGACCGGTACATGAGTGACGCCCGTTGCTTTAATAACTAAAAAAACACAACATTTCATCCGAATTATCAATTCACAACATATGAATTGATTATGTAGTCGTCCTATGTTACGGCCTTGTGCTACCTGCCAGCCAATTTTTCTGATCCATTTTATTAGAAGTTTTCAAGTCTAATATCAAAAGCTTTTTTAGCCGGTGCTTAAGGCTATCTCTATTGTCAAATGTATGACTACTAATTTTGTTTAGCAGTGGTCTGATGTTAATCTGAGTAAAAACTGCGAATCCATTGGCGATTCAAGATGCAGGGCAGCTTCAGCGACCTTGGAATTATGCTGGATAATGATGGTTTTATCTTATCTATCCGGTTTTCCCTGTTAAATAGTCTTATTTGCTTGATGCAGCTGGACAATATCCTTGTTGATCGTCTGGCTTTTCTTGAGTATTTCTCTACGTATATGGCGCTATTAACCCCGGCAGACTCAAATACTTGACTTTATACGATGCTCATGGACTTCGAGTAGCTGATCATCCTTTACCAAAGTCATTCTTTGAACGATTTTCACGGCACAAACAACGCAAGCTGCTTCGGCAGCTTTTTAATATCGGCAATCGAATACTATTTAATACGGCAAGATCGAATAAAATGCATATTGAAAACACATTATTTTTCATTTGATACTTGGCCTCGAAAAATACGCGTTAGGCACAATAGTGGGCTTGTAGAGAAGATACAGTTTTGTCGAATGGTGGTGGAAAAATAAAAGCAAAAAAGAAAACTAAAAAATGAAGCCGCTATTACTCAATCACTAACCTAGTACACTGTATGTTATTTATTTAAAAATATTAAAAGCATTCATTCTTGTCATAGGGGCACGGATAAATTTATCGTTGACCATCGGTATTCATAGTCAGGAAGATTATTAGTGTTATTTAATAGTAAAAATCTACTACTATACAAACCAATGTGGCAACAGATCTGCGGAAAGTTCCGCTCCTTGAAGGCACCCCCACGAACTTCGCAATCACCGGGATTGCCCCGAACGACGGATCCATTTGACTCGTCGTCTGAATGCCTGAAAAACAGTTGATATATGTTGACAGCGTGAATTGTTGAGCAGACATACAGGACACATTTGCACCGCATGGTTTCACTACGGAGATTTATTGAAGGGGAAAGGTAATATCATACAAACAAAAGGCACTTTCTACAATAGGCGTAGAAAACAACTTACATTTCAGTAACAGTATGACAGCAACAAGTTTCATAACGTCATGCGCCCTACCATTGATGTAAGTCGGGGCAGTCTCGGAGATCCTATAATGAAGAACATCATATCTCTCGTGCCACGCGTACAATTACGTGGTAATTGGATGCGTGTTTTTATAGTAACGAAGCGTGGGCAATGAATGATATAAGGATACGACTTCCTGTGACTATGTTTCTTTTAAGATACTATGCCATCATTTTTTCGTATTCGCATGTCATTGACGCAGGAGGCAAATGAGTGTCAGACAGCTAAATATCAGCGGAGATGAGACTAAACGTATGCAGTAACAGAATTAATTTACTCTTATATGCTTTTGACAGCAGCCGCTAAACTACGGGAAACCTTTAGGTAAGTGTGGTTGACAGCTACCGTTGTCTACTTCTCCAATACATTAAATTGATTCATCGTCCATATCACCGTGTAGCCAAGGGCGGTGAATGAACGTAAATCATGGAAGTTTTCATTTTTCGTAAAGGTGCCAACAACAGCAGCACAAGAGAAAGGGCTACTATTATCCGTCTGCATTAAGGGCTGACATCCTAATAGTTTGTTGCTAAGGTCAAGTTTATAACTTTGTCATACAATATTTAATGTTTATATGATTTTGCGGTCAGTTAAATAAAGAGCCACGCGTTAAAAATCGGCAAATCGATTATTTTGTAGGTTACATAATAATGGGTCTCTTTTATGCTGAGAGGATTCAACTTTGGACATGGGAACCTCGAGAAGACGGATAAAGTTATTCAAATGGATTGTTAATTTGGTGTAAGTTGGTAGGAAAGAAATCGGTAAATCGCTACAACAGCAGATAGTGGCCCCGTCGGTAGCCTCTTAACCCATATCTGTAGATCCACCTATTGGCCTACGTGTCCCTTTCTTTCTAACTGTGATTAAGTGTGTGTAATGCTAAGTAGCCATTGAAAAACTAATTTATTGTGTTTTGTAAATAAAATTTGACAGCCCACGCATGTTAGCTTGAGATACCACAAGGCAATGGCATCTACGATATCCCAGAGTGACAAATTAGCTGGCTTTCCTACCATGTTAGAAGCGAGCAGTAAGGCGGTACGGTAGGTATGCAGGTAGAAACTAATTTTTCTTTCCACTATATGTCATATAGACTGCTAAACAAGCTCTGCATAAGTTCACAGAAAAAGGTCAAAACCATCAATCATATTACCCACAACTAATTAATTAAGACTGCGAAAAATAAGGATTAATATCAGCTTTTGGCAGACCTTTAGACAAAGGTAATGGTTACGATTTAACCTGTATTTATCCGCAACGAAGTGAATCACGCTAGTACCAACGTTATGAACGAACAAACTGTCGTTATCATCGACAAGGAAGAAAGTATAATTTGTATATAAGAGAGAAAAAGCTGATGATTTCTCAAAAAAAAAACCATTTCGTTTTACCGAATTGCCTTCTTGACTGCTCCCTTTATTTGGAAGGCATGCTTTCCTATATCTAACGTATAACTGGACATAATGAAAGGATAAACTGTTGGTATTATCTACTTGATTAGGTGTGATACATGATTCGCGAGAATGTGTCTGACTTACTGCGAAATGTAATGTCAATATATGGTAACACTTACCCGTGAGTATGGCAAGAATGACCCATAGCGAGGAGGCAGTCTGAGGGTAAAATCCATTTCGGACGTTATTCGCAAACCGAAAGAATCGTTTCTTCCACGAACGCACTCCCGATCGCCAGACGATTGCCAGTAACTATGAAAGAAAAATATTGTTATTGTTGAAGCATCCAACGAAGATCAGTTCTTCGAACGTAATTAAATAGGAAAAAGTGTTATATCTGAACTAATCATTATAGCTTTGTACATAACTTACCTTATTATGGAAACGAGTTTTTTTTTTTTTAACTTTCCTTGAGATAAGATGCTATCACGAACTGTAACAACTTGTAACAAAATCACAGCCCTTCGCTATATATTTTTCATACACATTATTTTTTGCATAATGGATTAAGGCGTTAACTGTGGATAAATCAATCGAGGAAAAATAGAAAAATTTTTATACTTAAAGTTGTACCTACAGGGGACATAATTCTTTCTATTCCTTAGATACTTGAGTGATATGTCTGCTAAGCAGTCACCGATATTAATTGACTAGGGCCTTTAATTAATATAATTAACTAGAGCCCCGTACATTACGTAAATCAGTCAAGAACTTCGGCGAAATCCACAGAAGCTATACGCAGCTATATCATCTTCATGGTTTAAGGATTTTAACAATAAGTTTTCCCGTAGTATCGCTACCTATGTAAAATACTCAAGGCTTTCATATCTGAGTTCGTCATCTCATCGGCGATGGCATGTCATGTGCATTTGGCCTTAAGCGTCAACGTAAATAGACCATACGGTTAGTGAACGCCTCTCGACACGGCGGATGACCAAGTACATATCCTTATCGAAACGACGGCAACTAGTGCGACTGATATCAGAGCAAATACTCACAAAGAGCACGAGACGCTTGGCAAAAATTTTGTTTACTTAGAAGATGAAACAAAACCTCTCCATAGTTGCATTGGGATCTACAAAAATTATCAAGGTAGCGTTGGCCTTTATCGTTCATGTTAATACAATTTGTATACACAATATTTATGTAGAGGACCGAAAACGATGAAATAAACAAAAATTATTCACTTGTGTGTTTACTCTTTGTTGAATATCAGGTTAGCTGAAGATTCGATAAGCAATATTTGACCGTTACAGAAACAACGCTAGATATTCAAACACCGTTAACAATATCCTATCGTCTTTAAGAGGGGCAGAACTACTAACTCTAATGTTTACCTATTCAAACGAGTACATTTTCGAAGTTCGTCATTGGCCGAACGGTAGGCAAGACTCGTATTGCGAATGAGATTTGGTTCATTAGACCTGAACCGTAGGTAGTGGCATTGGCGGCAAAAGGTTGTTGATACGACATGAAATCACAATTTTACTGTGATAACAATAAGATCTGCTTGCGATATTCGCCAGTAAAAGACTCTTCCCTGCGACTGTCACGCACATGGGTCTCATACACGAGCAGACGGGTTAGAATGTTCTTAGATGTGCAGCTTTACTTATTCAGCGAATACGGAAGCAAATATGCGCTTTGGCACATTTGCAGCCCATTTCTGCAATGAGCTAACAAAGTTTAGGGTCGCGTGGAAAGAAACTAAATTTAAATTGTTCCATTTTATTCGCAGCAATTCATTTATAAATAGCCTTACTGATCCTTTCGCTACCCGAACACTGTAAACCTCGTCAAATTCACTCACTTGTCCACTCCGCACTAGCCAGAAAGGGTATATATTAGAACATTATGTTCCGTTCGCTCCTCTCATACGGAACGAAGTTCCCCTTCTATCAAGTTTTCATTGGTGACAGCTTCAAATTGGACCACGATCGAACTTACCTCTCTGTTGTAGTTGATGTTGACTCCTCGGTGCGTTATCGAGAAGCTAAACGCTACCGCCGAGTGAGCTTCAGCCATCTTGAGCGATGTACAGCGGTAGGTCGGCTAATAACGGCAGCACAAATGGCCACTGTAAGGCGAAACGTCACGTTCAAATTGAATATAACAAACCACAAAGGCACGATTTAAAAAATATAACGATCAATAGCGATAAGGATGGCCACAACGGAAGGGCCCGAGTTGGAGCTCTCTAGAGAAGACCGATTACAGGATCGATAAACCATTCTATCTGCCCACTAACCTTTTGCAAGGCAGCAAAAGATAATAATCAAAGCTACAGCGACGCCGACTGCAACAACATCACAAGGCAAGATGACTATAGCTGTTTTAATTATCAGTGTAATAGGATCCAGCCTCAGAAAGCGAGTTGGTCCTGTGGCATGAACTCGAAAAAATTACCCTTTATATATTTTTGACTTGTGAAGCGCGTTTAAAGATGTCGCCATGTTCGTAAGGCTGTATGCTAAGAAGTAGATGCTCCTTCACCATGACTACACAGTATGCGACGCACAGAGTGAAATAAAGGCACCAGGACATTTGCGCGAACTTGAACTTTCGCAGTGAAGGAAATAAGTATTCTATGTGTGTAATTGGCACTTATGCGCGAAATATGTTAAATGGTAGCTATAGTAGATAAGGCGGAGTCTTCCTATCAATAGAGAAGGCTTGTTACAATGCAGTAAAGCTGCCACCGCTCCGTTTTAGGTGGACGATCCATTCCACCAAAACGGTGCATTGAACAAGTTTAGTACAGAATTATGTATTTGCACTACCCCTATCGTAAACATTGAGATTCATCGTGCAATGTCCATGCGTTTGTTGTTTGTCTGTTACAACAATCCACCCAATCAAGTTGGCATAAATACCTCAACTCGCAAAACCTGCAGCGAAAATATTGAACTTTTTGAATGAATAAATTACGTCCATACCTACAGTGAGCATTACGTTCGTTACCCTAAAGCTAGTTTCTTATTTATTGCTCTAAAGATGGATTAGTTCAATAATGAAAGACTGAATAAAATAATTATTTACTTGTAAGTGGTTGGAAAAAACCGTTATGAACTTGAAGGATGGTAATTCTTGTTGGGATATGTGATGTATAATAACAAACTATACTATAACGATTAGATTGGGACAAGTTCAGTGGTTATTTACGAAGGCTGCATCGAAATCGACTGGGATTCGATCGACACCTGGATAAATTGGTAAGATCCTCGTAGGCAAACAATTATTACCAGATATCGCATATGCGGTCCTTCGATGGAAATTCTACTGTTGAAAATTAGTCAAAAGCGAGATTTGCCTGGAACAAGTGTAAGCTTACGCAGATTCAACGTTGAGCTCACGCATTGTCAGCTGCGACCAGCATCTGGTTTACTTCGAATGTCAAGGAAAGATCTCAAACTTACTGTATTAGTAAATGCGTCCTTCTAATGACGTACCAGAATCGCGTTTGCCTATAGAGTAGGGGAGCGTGAAGGATTACCACAACCTTACTAACAATAAGCTTGGAAAAAACGCTGTACAGGATAAAATCGAGCTAGATGGTAGAAAAAGTGTTTTAAAAGGAACACCCTTTAGAGATGATTCAACCCTTTACCTGTCAATGGGGTTTTAGGCGGAAGCATCGCGTGCTTCCTGTTTGTTTGCCTCATCCAAGGATATCGAATGTAGCATTACTACGTTGGTTATTGTAGAGCTATGAGACATAACTTAGTCTTATTCTTTCTGTCCAGCTTTCTGGTTGCGAACGCTGGATGTCGCTTCGAATCTGTGTCACCTAATTCGAATTGTGACACTTTCGTTAACTTCATATAACAAATCTCAATTGAATACTTCTGTTGATTTGACCTCTCCCTAGTTCTATTATGTGAAATAGTATTTTATATTTTGTGTACAAATTGGAATCTTTCAAGCACGCTTACAATAGGCAACAATACCTATAGCGTAATAGGAAATCTATTTCGACTGTATCGCGAACAGAGAGTGAACTGAAATTTACCCTATCAAACGTAATTATACGGGAAGCTGAAATTTCGGATTTAAATAAATTAGGAAGATTAAGGCATTCACACAGGAAATTGGCAATTAGTTCACTATGCTACCTTTTTCTGCAATCGCCTCGACAACAAATAAAAATTCTGAACTTACTATTGCAGCGGAAGTTTCTACAGTTAATGTCTTTCGTTGTTAAATATTGTCCTCTTTTGGGTAAAGGCTTACCAGTAATTAAAAATGTAAGGGGTGTACCATTTTAGTTAAAGTAGTAAAAACTTCCAATGTGCTTGGAGGAACTTATCCTTAAAAGATCAGATGACATTTATTTCTATTCTAATGGCTTTATTATTTTATAAAGATTTGAAATTTAAACTCTTTCGAATTTTCCAAACTTTTATGTTATCTCATTCCATGGTTGCACCTAATAAAAAAAACTCAGTTATCCCGCTTTGATCTGCTCACCATCCCTAAAGTTGTTTGACATCTAATGGACCTTTAGACTAGCTTGTTAGCTCTGTACTAGTTCTGAGGATGTACTTTCATAGAATTAGCGTTATAATTAAACTAATTTGATGAAATGAAAAAAACTCGTTAGAATTATGCCAAATCCACTATACTTACGCCAGCTAAATGCATCAAGTTATTCGGATACCTTACTGTTGAACCGTATTCGTATTTAGTCCACGTATGTTATTGCTGAGCTCACTTGAATAAATTATACTACTAAGCTCTCAAGGGATAATGTTAGCAACGCACGCTAAGTTCTGAGGAGCTTGAATATACATAACCAGATCGAACCAAGGACCGCAATCAGTAACTTAAAATAAGCATTGCGGAACATAAAGGTTCAACGTTCCCAAATTAATAAAAAAGCTATCAGTTAATCTTAAGCTTTCCATTGCCGAACAAATCTTAGCAAGCATTTCGTCAATCAATATGGAATAGCTTACCTCTGACAACTTACTTCATTAAAAGCCTCACACTCGTTTCTTCTACTACTCGCCACAAATGTAATGTCTCCTCCTCAAAACACGTGCAACCAAAAGCACACGTCTTCTTTCTAGTTAAAATCTGTAAAATCTTAACGAATTAATTTTTTCCCGCTAAGCGACGTTTGACTAATATGACAAATGAGCGTGGCAATCCGACAATCCTTACCAACTCCGTCCGTTTTTAGTGTTTTTACCCGACCTTCTGTGGTGATCAATACTGTCTCTAGTTCGGGGAGTGATACTATCAACGCAGCAATAATAGTAGTCGTAGTAGTACAACCACACTGCCGCATAAACAGCGTTCAGCGGAATGATAGATTTTGCAAACAGAGTCGCGGCCGCCAAAGTCCTACGAGACGGAGTCTTGAAACGTTATTAACTGATAAGCAAATCGTTGCAGTACGGTACGAGAAACAGGTATTTACTATACGCTACTGCAGAGGGAGAGTGCGCAAAGAGAATTCATAGTTAGGAAAAGATCTGGGGGAAGATCGTGTTGTTTGTTACACTTCGCCTTCCACTGTTGCAGTTATAAGCGCGTTAGGCTAAAAAGGCTAACTACAATTACCCGCCACTTGGGGTTCAGCCCGATGCTGCTACTGACCGCCGGCACGGCTGTAAAATGATATCATGACGACCGCTAACGCTGCGGCCGCTGCCAATTAGTATAGCTTCCAGAGGCCATTTCCGAGGAGTCGACTCCTCGATGGAATCAAGTCAGACGTCGCGACGACGATCCGATAAACTGTTCACCGTAGCTTTCATCTCCGCCGTGGCTGCCGCTGCCAAACATTACGGCATTCAATGATGGGAAGTCATCGGAGCTCTGTGTTACGCTGGCACAATGTGATGTGAGCGTCGGCTTTGTTCGATCCGCCTGTAACACGTACGTTCTAGCAATTCGTTTGGCGTTTACAACAGACCAACAAAATGAAACAAGCGCAGTGCGGATAATCACAAGCAATAGAAACATAAACGATAAGAAACTGCCACGGAAACGGCTCAGTTCGTAAATGACTTGTTATTGTAATATAAGATGCTCGTAGCTTAAATGGCTGCGTAGTGAGATGGTCGTGGATGATGGATCAGAGAGAAAGATGTTGTTAGACATATACGTTGTTTGCTCACAGCGCGATTGAACCGTTGTAAACTGACATATGAACACAAATGAAGAACGACAAACACGTTTGGTTGGCAATGTTAACTGTTTGATTTCAGATTAATAATAACATAATAATTACAATAGCTTCGCATATAAGCACATAGGTAGGAAAATGTCACGTGACCGCTCTGATGAGCTAGAATGTTCTGAGCACTACATCCGGCACTACCACTGGGAATAGTTTCAGACAATCGACTTCTTTCAACAGAAGCAGAATGTACTCTGCTCCGTCTCAGACCAAGCCACCTTCCATGCTCCTCTGGTTAGTGGGCAACCAATGCCTACTACATCATCACGGGGTCTGATTTGAAAGGTCACACGTATTTCTGAGTATTCGATACCGCCTCAAAGTAGGAAACAGGATTATGCCAATGAAACGTGCCTCGTTTCAAGGGAACGCCTAGCGACTAGCTTTGCGGTATTTACCGCTTGTCTTCTTTCGTTCTTAAGTAACCAAACGATCCTATCGTACATTTATGCCCTTCGGACACATTACAACTAGTAAAACTGCCCCATGTAAAAGTCAACGTGCGCGACGACGGACGCAAACATTGTGCCGTCTCTCTCTTAATAGAATTCAGCACTAATTATTGCTTACCCTAATACGATCCAGACACGACTTAATATCTTGCGTTTATATCCTACATGATTCACTGAATATAAATACATGAATAAAATATTCACTGAACGAACGTTTCAAGAAAGGAAAAAGATACATCGCATTTAGCTGGTGTACGCTTTGTCACGGGTGACTATGCTTCTGATTTTTGTGCGGTGCGTATTATTTTCGCACGCGAAAAGACTTCCCTGTTTATCTACCAACTGTATCCGGCGGAAAACTACAGCATATCCGGAAAATAGTTGCTTAGTCACAAGAAGTTCACCTTTTCGCACTGCTTAAATGCAATATTGCTCATGCGCTCTCTGGTAATGCTGTGTATTAGCGTAAAGATTTGAAAATCGATTCTTAATGAAACAAGACTTAATCATCTAGGAGCATCATAAGAACACACTTTGAAATGGAGTGTCGAATATGCTTGTCTCATTATGCGGCCGATTAGGAACATCGATAGACCTAGATTTTCGGGTACTGCAATAATAGACCGCAATTACCACCTTATTATTACGGGGTAAGCAGTACCGCCGGAGATTGTGTCTCCGATTCTAATCTGGTTGAGCACATGCAAAATAATGCGATTTTGAACTTGCGAATTCAGAGAAAAACAATGATTATTCTTTTCATACCATAATTAGCGTATCCTTACATGCATTTATGAGCCGCTCATTAGTGAAGATAACGCTAAGCTCGGAAAGATATTAAAAGAGTGAGCACAATTACCCCTGCCTAGTTCACCTTAAAGCATAATGTTTTTAGCTAGTTACATTTAAGGCTAGTTTCTGTAATTTATACTTCTTTGAAATTTGAAAGAACACATTTATTATTATTGCGGCTTCGTTTGTACACCTTTCTGGCTTTTCTATATATATCCTTAGAGCTTCTAGACAGCTTGAGCACACTATTTGAGGTATCTTTTCAGTACGGCTTCTCTCACGGAGGCACAACCGCAGACATTTTTGGTATTTTTCGCTGGAAATTATTTTTTTATAGCACTCAAACCCAGTTGGTACACTCAGACATACGTTTTAATGTTCGTACGGCGTGAAAGACAATAGTGGGTCTAACGATGAATATTTATTAGACGAATGCTATCTACCAAATAGGGCGTATTGACAGCATCACGTTTGACTACAAGAACAAATAAACAGCCACTTTGCTATCTGACCTTATATTAAATTGGTAATAACAATAATACACAACACGATAGGTACACTCCACCATTTACCTCTGGCCTAATCAATCGTACAATGAAGGGGGGGCTTGCTTGTCACAGGCTGCAGTAAGATTTTGCCGTCTTTCTTCAATGGATTCATGTTGAGATTTCTCTCGATTTGAAAGGACAACCAGGTTCGGTGGGAGGCTGTGCGTTTACGTTTGTTGGTTATGAAGTTACGACGTTCCGTTGCTGTTGTTGTTATCGCGGATAAATCGTGTGTCCCGTAGCGAGTTCACTTGTGGGGCGTCTTTGGGCACAAGCAACGGCTGGAGCACAGCAGAAGGGGGTCCAAGAACCGCAATGCCCAAAAAGTTGATAACGCCAGCTGAGTTGCAACGACATTGAAATATCGCAACCACCAAGACAGTTGAGATCGGGTGACGTTTTTTTTACCGTGGCAATTATTACGGTGATGTAGGTTTTATTAGCGGCAGCAAAGCCAACAGTCGCAGAAGGCTTAGTGACGATGAAGGATCCCCCGTGCAGATGATTTCCTCGGAGAATGTGCTGGATTTGCGTTTTGTTGCTCTTGTGATTCCTGCAGTTCCAGTTGTTGTTGCTGCTGCTGCTAACTTTATAACAATTATAGGTAAAAGTAATGTCACAGCAGCTAACGGTTTTGTTGGTTACGTTCTTGGCAGCTGAAATAACAATAACAACAATTGCACCGCCACCACGAGCCGGAACTGGCACACTCACAACGGATACATGTGAGAGATGTCACGCAATTCTAACTTGAACATGTACCTATCTGGCCGCTTGCGTTCACCTTGTTTTTGTCTGACATATGTATATATATAGATGACTTACGAGCACGCCCTTGTAAACTCCTGTGTCAGTAAAATCAGAAAAAACGCCTACGAAAAACGATGGGACGAACGCAGCCAACTTTGGGTCGATCCGTGTATCTGGCATGATTGGGCGGACATAGCTGCAACCACATGTTTACTAAAAAATAGACAGCATGATGATCAGGATAATACCGGAGGCAAGATAGGTACGTTAGTGATAACAGGGCATTTCTTCTCGTCGTCTTCGTTGTGCTGAACTGATAGAGCGCGTAACTTTTATAAGACAACAGTCATACGCACACACATGTCACACACAAAAATAATTAATGTTCCCAAATATAGATATCACTCTGATACAACTATCGGCACCATTGTTATCTGAGCTCGCTCTGCCAACGACAGAAATTGGATTTTGAAGATACGATAATACGCTATTCCATTTCTATGAAAACTGCTCACAATACTCACACTCACTCTTCACTGGGATGAATACTCCACGACGCTTGGCATTCACAATGACACACACTTATAACAACTAGTCGACCATATTATTACACACTACTGATATGCACACACAGAGAGAAAGGACAGATTTCGGCGCGTACACATAATAAAACCGAGTATGCCTGGGGCGTTTCCTTCATTTATTTCTCGGCCCATAAAAGCGACAACAACAACAACGACATCACGGGGTCTCAATAACTGCCAATGATATTGCTTTCCCCTTTACAGTTCGCAGCACATAACCGAAGTACCACAAATAACTAGCCACGTTCTGGCGTCCACCGCTGGCGGCATCTACAAAACAGAGCTATCACAGCAACCGGTTGGTTTTGTCACAGTTGCACCGGGGCTGCAGTTGTTTTACAGTTGACGTGCAACGGCCATGATAATGCAAGCTTATATTATATCACATTAATACGACAACGGCGAATACCTGTAGACACAACGTCTTACGTCGGTTCTGTCATCTCCTGAGACACTTTGTTGTAAACCTTTCTACACGCATGCTGCTGGGTCGCCAACGATAGAGAGGGAGAGCTATTAACTGTGCGTCATACGGCGACAAGTAAACCCAACAAGAAGCCAACACAGCTGTACAGCTTCCTCAAATCAGCTGACTAATAGCGAGACCAGTAGGAGACTGCGGCGATTCCCAGCACAGCCGATACATGATACTCAATAGCGATAGCATCAGCTTCTTGGTCCCACAGCCTTCGCATCACCCTGTCAGCCAAGGGCCCGATCTAGTACTAGCCGTACCTTCTTCTGCTTGCTATCTTCGGTGTGTTACGACTAGGGTTGCAGACGGTAAACAATAAGAGCAGCATCAGCGACTGGAACAGGTGATGGTTGTGAAAGAGGGCGCGGAAGGTGAAAGGGACAACCAACGAACAAACGGACGATGTTGGGGCAGAAAATTGCAAAGCAACAAAACGTTAGACAAAGCTGGCAGTGGCCTGTTTAGCAACTATAGATGGCAATAGGTAAAGGCAGACAATGAGTGAAGATGTAGTGAGGCGAAGAGGTTCGGTCACCCTCGACAACACTCTACCACTATTGAACAAACAGTTAGTACGGTACCAGCGGTGATGGCGGGACATGCTAGTTGACAGATAGTAGCACTAATACAGAGTGATGTAGGTGGCGTCGTAACGCACACATACATACACAGAGCAGTAGCAACGGTAGATCACAAGTCTGCGTATAGGAGACACTCTTCCTGACAGCCTGTTAAGGGCAGAACGGCTAGAATTCATAATACCAAGCTAGAATACGAGAGAGAGGGCGCTAGTAATAATGGGTGAGGGGTTCAATTATACCGAGCTGGCGGCTGTGATAGCCAACACCAAACCGAAACCACTCCGAAGTACAATAACAAGTGAGACAGATAAGTAAACAATGGAACAGGGTTATGCGCGAGTGCTGACGCTGAATGGCGGACCGCCTTATTTCAAAATGAAGACGATGGAACGGATTTTGTGGCGATATGATCGGTACGACAATCAAGGCATATACATGAATGTCTGAGGACAGTTGACAACTAAGAAAAACATTGAACGAGCTAAATGCATCTTGTAGTCTAACGCTGGTCAGCTAAGTTTAAGTAAGCAGTTACGCTAGAGAAACTTCTTCGGGTCGTAGACACTTTGCACCTAATTATAATAAATGAGTTTCGCTCCAAACAACCTTCAATATTAAATTTAAGGCTAATTCAATTTATTTGATGTACGAATAACTGGTTAGTTTTTTGCTTGCAGAGCGATATTTCATATCAGAAGCGGCAAAGTTTAAACGCTCGTTCGATTAAACAGGAATCCTCAGAAATATGTGTCCCAACTTCGTTGACTGTATCGTCCAACCTGTTGGCTAGTCTTATCAATGCAAAATAGTCTCCAGAAATGCTCATTCCGATTTGTCTAAGACAAAATACAGAACTAACGCGGAAAGTTGACTAGAAATATTGGTTGAACAACATTGGAGAGAATCGAAGCTTAAATGACCTAGATCATTTTCGGTCATTTAAAACTACCCTAGTCGGTCCTACTCAACATCTTACGAAATTACCTGCTAGGATGTTTTACTAACTGTATAAGACCGGTAATTGCTGATCGAATGGGATCGGTCTAACAGAGAACGACCATGCAAAATATTACTAATAATAATTTAAATTATAGATTTAAATTATGTAATTAAGCAAAAGTATCAGTGAATGAGACAGCGGACAACATCATTACGCGTTTGTCAGTCTAATGGTTCGAGGCTTTTAACGCAAGTAAAACATTTTGTAGTAGTTTACTTTTATAGCTTACTTTATTATGGATTTTGGCTGTTTTTTTTTTCATTTCGAAGGGCTTATCCTCTGTTAGAGGATATGCGCCAATTACGAATGGGGGCAGTGAGGCAGCATCAGGCACGTTAAGCACAGTCTAGTGAAATTATCTATTTGCTCTTAACTACTGCTTGAGAGATATAATTCTGTATCTCAATGGTCAGTCATAAACGGTTATAACCCTAGAATTGACTTATATTAGTGATGAATGCGTTATATAAGAAAAAAAAAATAAACTCCGACGAGCGACCTTTTCGACATCGCGTCTAAGCTGTTCATAACATCCGTACCCTTGGGTGCTAGTAGAAGCGTAACGTCCAGAAAAATCTGGATATGCTCATACTGCTTTCAGTACAATAGACGATTTTTGATTTGACGAGTTTACTGAAACCTCGGACACTTGGAAGAAGTTTGGAATAACGAAGCACTAAATTGAACGGCTGATACTGAGATGAGGGAGTAAGTACAAATAAGTGATGACGAGCTCAGAGATTGTCAACGAAATGTAATCATAAAATGGCCATCCCGAACGTGTATGTTTTGTATAAATCACTGTCCAGAATCTAACGGAATTGCGCTCGACTATTCTAGGTAGAGAAATCGAATACGCTCCCATGAAGCAATCGGCATCTAGGAGCAAGGATCTTTAACAAGACGTACGAAATTATTTGAAACTGATACAATATATATTGTCATTCGAGATGGATCAGAGAATGCTGTCGATAGAGCTTTATGTCTGAGTTGTATTGAGATCGTCTGCGACTGCGCCGAATTCTTACAAACACTTCCTATGTTTAAATTGTCATACCGATAATTTTAGTAAAGGCTGATACGCGAATTGCTGCTTGACGCTATCTGTTGCGCTAAAAACATTTTAAAAATTAGAGACGTAGGCAGAATTTTGCCAATACGTTATACACTAAGCTTTCACGTAAAGCTGGAACCTAGTTATATCTTGATTTGGATTGTGTACTATGTATGTATATTATAGGCCTATGAAGACTGGTTTATAATGGTAATGATGACGAGAACCCCGACATTTTTAGGAACAACTCAGCCTTATTTTGTTTACAAAATATACATTTATTTCATATATTAGTTATACGAGTTTAAACAGGCAATCTTAGCTTGTTCACATTTTGATGATGTAAATTGTTAATGTAACTGGGAAAAATAGAACATATACCGCAGCTTTTTGTCCGTGATTTAACATGTTACGAAAAATTGAATGAATCTCCATCAGATTCAGTCAACTAAAAACGTATTTTTCGTTTCTCTCTTTAGGACGACAAAAGCTATCGAGAGTCAGTTTTTCTTCTATCAAAATTGAAATGCTTTGAGCATGGTGTCTTTATCTAACGGTAATAAAGTAGTAATAATAATAATAGTGATGAAGTTATATATCACAATAAAGAGTGTAGGCAATACTATGGTTAACATCGCACACACATCTTCAACAAACGCCTACTCGTTGTAGGTGATAAAAACATTTGGCTGATCCTGTCATTTTGCGTAGCATTAAAGACATACGTTATTACTAAAGATTTTTGCAATTTATATTGTTCAGCTATTTATCATGCACAAATACATGGATTTAGAGACGATAACGAACGGATAATTGACCAGGCTTATTAACGGGAAAAATTCACTATGAATAAGAATGGCAATGATGTAGTTGAAATGTATTTGTAATGAAATATTTTTGTAGGGCGTTTATACTCTCTTAACAGAGATCATGACAAGGGTAGTGCTCCGTAAAAAGCTTTTAAAGTGGGTAGTTCTAGTGGCAATGGCATGTAACTTTTTAAACATCAACCAAATTCACTGAGCAGGATCTGCAAATGATTCAGTTTCTTTATGATCTTTTGCAGAAATTGTTGTCGTCAGTAGCGAAGCACACCGCATAATGCTCCGTAAACTTACATAAATGATTGTCGTGATAAGCAGAAATTACTTATAAAATACGTCCTAAAATCTGTCCTAAGGATATCCCAAAGTTCTGTAATTATTTTGGATTGAAAGTAATAATGATAATAGTGCTAACAGCGACGGTTAAATCATTGTCATCGTTCTTCGGTGTTATTTGGTAGGTAATATGCGACTTTACACGGTTGTATCATAGGAACCATACATTATGGCATATGCGTTTATAAAAGTTCGTAAAGGTGTTAGATTATGTCAGTATTTCGTTATAAAATTAGCTAAATTCCTACACAAACACTACCTATCACTAACCATTTGCATAGAATCTACATTTTCCGTTTGGTGAGAAGAAGGAAATCCCATGAATCAATTTTTCATTTTACCAAAAAACACTCAGTGTTCATTGACGGACACATTGATGCAGTGTCGCATTGTCCGAATTTACCAACATGGACACGTTTCAGGGAAGTCGACAGCAGATAAGTATATCAAAAACTCGGTAGGATGTCTTATGCAGATTTTTGTTCTGTGCCCGAGGTCTTTTAGTGACCTATGTAAGAACCGTGTCACTCTTCCGGATACAGATTTTAAACGTAGTATGTTCAACGAACATTAAATTATTGTCAATCGGCTCTATGATACAATTTAAAATAGAATTAATACGCTTATGGATCATGGATTAGTATGCATGCCAACCGGCAACTCAATTTTTGTAGTTCATTCGAATTTTTTAAGTGCTTCGTTTAATCTCAGTCACTTACTTCTCTATCTAAATGTTGAACTACTCGGTGCATTTTTCGTGATAGCAGGTTTTAAACAACTCACCTTTAACGCTAACTTTAGTAACCTCACGCGATACATACTTTTGTACATCTTTATCTGGAGTGAATAGATAGAAATAGAAAGTTTGCGCGCATGCAGAGTTTTATAGACATTTTGTTCTGCCTATGTACTTAGCGCACATCCATACGTCTTTGCTATTGCTGGTGCTGCTTTTAAACGACGCGTTTCCAAAGAGGAAATTGCACATTAAGCAACATGTCGCTTCAACAATCTCTGACGCAAAAAGATACGGGGCCATCTGCTTTATGAAGCATTTTCCGAGATGTGCTTTTCCGTGTATTATTGTTGTGCCGAAACTACATAACTACACGTACAACCCGAGTCCTGAGAATATGATTGCAATAGCACTGGGCTAGAATGATCATTCATATATATATACTAGAATTCATATCCCTGTAAGTTGTCTATTTGTTAGATTGGCTTTCTACTTAATGCTTTTTCCGCCTTCCTCCGTTGTGGCAGACCATGCTTCTTAATAGCACTCAGGATCGTTCGCCCCATAATTGGCATTAGTCTTTTCCCAACATGCGACGGACTGCATGGTCAACATGTATTGACGTCTAGAAATAGCCCTATTATGCCAAATTCGCATTAACGTATTCCAGATGCTAGATATTGAAGCTGATTTAATTTCTGTTCATTCATCTATTGTTGGTGTCCAAATTTGTTGAACGCTCGAATGAGACACTCGACATTTGCCCTCATGCCTTGCAGAAATACTCCCATGATGTTGTACACTTGTTGTTCGGACCTGTCGCCTTTGCCCGTTAATACTTCAATCATACGTTGGCGGCTAGGCGCTGCGTAGACGCAGACCTGTCAAGAAAACAACCCACAAACGGTAAGAAAATCAAACTATATTGATTATAATGTATCTATTCAAAGCGGTTTAAACAGCCAGTTTCGTCATAGCCACTTACCGCTTTAACTCAAAAAGATCAGTTATCGCTGTTCGTTCCACCTTTTGAATTATGACCTGAAAACAGTAGAAGATTGGCTTTCCACCCAACGACAACCCACGAAAATAGCCATGCTCAAATACTATACCGTACAGGATGGATACTGAACAGTTAGATACGCGAAGCTATACGAACGTATGCAACAAGATTGAACTACCACTTCACGTAAATGGGCCACGGCGTCACTTAATTCCAATGAAGTACGGTAGTGGCGTCAAGTGTTACGCTTAATACTGGTCACAGGTCTACGAAAGGCCAGACAAGCCGCGTTCGAACATTTTAAGTGGGATGCGGTCTCCATGGTGTAACGGTTTGCTGTTGTAATGAGTGAACTTGTGCAACCTTTTTGGAAATCTACTCAGTTTAACAAACTGCGCGTGAGTCCTTCCAGCTGCTATCAAGCACTCTGTGGTCATATTCTAGCTGAGCACGCATTAGGTATCGATTCTTCTCATCCAGTTGTGACAATAGATAGGTTTTGTTCATATTTGACATATTGGTGTCTTTTCTATTATCACAATATTCGGGCACATAATGTGGATAACGTACCTGAAAGATCTTTTGCGCGAAAAAATTATGGTGCATCTTTAACTTGAACTCGTATGCCTCACGAAAGTACGGCCGTATATCTTCCTCTTTGAGGTTTTTCTTTTGTGAAAAAAACACAAAGGAACAGCTTCTATTAAGTAAACGTTATGCGTAATATTTTTAGCTCCTGGAATTTACTTGTATTATCGCTAAGGTTGGTGTAAATTCAAAATATGTTTAAGCCGCTTTCATTGACTGCTTTATTATCTAGGCACCAAGTCTAAAGCAATCAACTAGCCTTTCTTTCTATTTTATAACTTTTAAATAAATTTCTATTGTAAATATTTTGCAACTATGAAAGACAACACTCAACTGAAATCCTATTTGACCTCAAAAGCTACCAAAAATTTTACATAATCTGATAAACTCGACAATAATATATGTTTTCGTTCTTACAAACGCCTAAACCCAATTGAAGTCATAGAACAGATAATAATGGTGTGTTATTGACATATGGAATCTTACGGGATCAATAAATTTACTGAGAAAAAAAAGGATGAACTCGCAGCTTCGTTTAAGCCAGGTTAACGAAATCACTGCTTCCTGCCGACGCTTCTGTTCTTGATTGTCGACCTCCACTCTTGGATCGAGCATAGAGTCTAAGTACTTGAATTTATGCGGATCAAATAGCACCAGCTTCTTCACCTGTACAAAGAGGAGTCTCAGTACTGTTATGCTATTGGTTAACACACGTCTGCTACTGAGATATGTTAATTGTTTTTACTACGAGTTGCAAAAGTGTTGTTATCTGTAATTCTTCAATGCCTTATTAACAGAAATCATAAGATGAATCATGTTTTGGGAAAAGAGAAAGAGGCGTCATAAAGTTCACAGGTGCAGGAAACACCGGATATCCTCAACATTCGCTTCGTTGCGTGCTGGAGGGCAACAAGTGCGCAGCTTGGCGAGCAACCCGTGGCAAACTGATTTTAATGGGTGCACCAGAACAAATTGGTAGGTGATCCCAGCAATCGCATAATTACGAAATCAATATGCCCAAGAAAAGATTGAAAACGAAAATGCAGCTCGTCTTTCTCATCGACAAGAGCGAACATTTCTTAACGCCTCGCTCTAAAAAATTGATCACTTGGTACACTTACCTTCTCAATGTGTCCATTAATGTCTGCCTTGACAGGCGAAAAAATACCTCCAAGCATCGCCAAAAAATCAACGACAACATGGGATGCTGCTAGGAAAGGCTCCGATAATATCCGGTCCGTCGGGGTGATCTTAGGGTAAAACGTTGACTCAAAAACAAATTTTGAAGGTTGTCCAGCGTCCGTTGCAGTAGTCATCCTTCACCTAACATCCGCAACAATCGCATGCCAATCAACAAAATACACAGCAAAAACATCGTCATTGCTTACTAATAGGACAATTCCACTGTTATACACCGTTATACATCAGAGAGGGATTTCAATGGTACGTGACTGCAGTAAATATAACGGTAATAACGGTTAAAGACAACACGCGAGAAAAAGATTTCGAAAGTAAAACTACTAGAGTCTGAAGACCTGTAGTTATGTGCACATTATTAGGCCATCTTGAGTTACGATCAAAGCGAGTTTAGTTACACCAATCATACTAAGGGACAGAAAAGCAAATAGATTGACACGAGAATCAAATGTAGACAGTGGTAGCTATCTATATGCATTTATCATGAAGCTAGGCGCGAAGGAACCGGCCAAATTTTCAGGTTTACGCAATTTATGTTCATGACTGTGCTCATCTGATTTCTGCTAGCGCCCCACTTGGGTGCTACATCAATGATTTAGATAGTATCAAAGAAAATCTCTGTTGCCAGGTGCGACGAAAGATGCTGAAAATCGAAGATCAGATTTTTTTTTCTTAACCTACTCTTCACTTATTCTAAGCAAAAAAAAATCTTCATTGAAGCCGGCGAGCGGAGATCTATTCATTGGTTGCTGCTAAAATGATCTATTATACTACGTATCAAATGAATTTTAATTTATTTTCAGTCTAAGTTCACTCAGGACAGGCCGCTGCATACTATACTTATATTTTAGTAGGCCTATTTCTTATGTTTTTTAATCAAATATAAACTATAATAAATAATTATTTAGAGATAAGGCCGTAAATATTATTGTATCTACTCTTGATGTTACCAATAAGAACAGGGATTCTCGTCAGAAGAAGCAGCACAATGCTACGGCGCTTCACCGTTATCAGATTTATTACTCCTTCGCCATCCTCAGCACGTACTGCTAGCGATAAGCCAAGGCAAATATCTAAGTCTAAAAATGCTTATGTGTCCGCGGACGTTGCTGCTACGCGTTAATAACTGCCGCAGTGGGCCAACCTTGGCTAGTTAGGATAACTTTCTATATTTTGTTGATTTTCTGAGAAAACAGATCGTTGAATACTCATGGATAGACGCTATTCTGCTTCTGTATGGCTATGCGTGTGTATTTTGCGCTCTTTGGTGAATTAAGCGAAAATAATTATGACTAAATATAAGGGTCCAACAATGAGCGCATTAACTACAAACTTTGACACATTTAACATTGCTTGTGAGGATTAAATTATCGCATAAAAATGCGATGCACTCGTAGAAGGAGTTTCAGGAGGTAAATTCTAAGATCCCTTTACCCCAAGGGTAAACAAGGAGCATTAGATTTTCTATGAAATCCTTTAATTATTCAGTTTCCGACAGTTAAAAGATTACAATTTAAATTATTTCATATAAAGTGTATTATCGAGCTTACCTAAAAGAATTATTTTTTTTAATAAAAGGACCACCTACAAACAGGCTGGCTAAATAGATCGTCTCTTTCCATTGTAGATACATTAAGAACATATCTAGGGCTGTGTTTACGCTGGATAGTCTAATAGTTTTCTAGGAACCTTCTGTTCGACAATAACGACAGCCTATAATATGTACATGAACAAAACGCAATTATATAAAACTGAGCAAACCTCAAAGCCCAACGATACTGATAGCTATTAGTCTCGCAGAGAGCGCTTGCAGTATTTGAAGTCAGTTTCCTTGCATCTGCCATATTTCCTCAATGATTATTGAGCTAATGCTACACGCAATCCTTATTTGTTAATGCAAATTTGTTAACGATACGTTATGACTGGATATAACACGTAGTTATCTGTAGATACTCTTAAATCTGATATCGTTTGCCTGTCAGCTTCAGTGGTGATGTTTCTTGCAACGTGGCGTCGAATGTTAGGAAACATGAAGGGTCGTTTTGACTATTTAGATAACTTTTTACAGCGACCTTGTCTGTGCTCGTTTCAAAACCTTTTCAACACCTTGACACATCTAGCTTATTCCAGAGTCGGAATAATTTGTGTATATATGTATACACGAAGTACTAGCAAAGAAACATTCTAATGGATATATCTAACATTCTAATGGAATAATCCGTTACATAAATATCTATATGTCGTCGTATAATTTACAATTTTTTAGAACTTCTTCTAAGAGTAACTTCAGTAGAAAAACTTATTATTTTTTGGGTTCTAGTGGGTATTCTAGCGGGTCTTCGAAAAAGTATTAACCGCTTTCAAGCCAAACTAATGGCAAATATTTTACATACTACAAACGAATATTACTAAGTTATATTTTTTTTACTAAGTTATATATATTTTCTGATAACATCGCAATCTTATCGCCATAGAACTTTTATTGTTTTTGAGTGACTAAGTGTTCTTATTACTGAATCAAAATTATCATCGTGATTTACAGAAACCAAAACAGATGACAGATTGATAATGCAAGTCCGGGTTATGTGGCAGATGCATTTAAATTTCGCGGGCAACTAAAAAAAGCAATGCCATAATAAATGAAGGCATCTTTTCTATTCACTAGTTCCGATCGATCTTTTCAATGGCTTGTTTTTGCGCGCTTGTTGGTCGTTTACGATGAAGCTCATAATCAATTGTTTCCATAGATGCTGGCAACTCATACCGCATGGTTCCTTCCCAAACACACAAGTGTCATTTCCTTTGACGTCAATCTGGGCTTTACTACAAATTGTAAAGAACTATTTTGCGGCAATTTGCGTGCCACTCAGACACATCGAGCTTTTTTTGAAGCCAACCTCCTGTGAATGACTTCAGATTAAATGGCCGGAGTTTTTTAGTGATCTGGAGACATTATGCCTATTCATTCTCTTGCTCAAACATCGCAATCATTTCATCAGCCTCTTCCGTAATTGGTCAACCACTAGGCATAAGATAAGAAGCATCTTTGCATCAAAAGTTCCAAAACGAAGACAGCAACACCATCCTGGGGCCGTTTTTCCTGACAGCACAAACTCGTTTTTAAGCCTGGGCGGCATTTGTGACGCTATGGTAATAAAATGACTGCCGAAATTTCGCTCATTATCAAGGCGATTCATTCTAGGTTTACACAAAGGCGTTCTAACTATACCATTAGCGCATTTGACTTTCGATGTGATTCGTATTACTTGATATATGTGACTCTACGGATATCTAGCTAGAGAAGCGGTTAATACTACAATTCAATATATTATGTAAGAGCAGGCTTTATAATTCGACAGGAGATCCTGGTTAATTACATAATCTTATCGATAAGACGATTTCGGTATAAAAGACCTACTGTTCGCTATTAAATTCTAGCAAAGTTCTTAGGCTACTTTGCAGGGACACAGTGGCGAGACTGAGCTATACTTTATACTTTGAGGTTAACGGATTTAAAGCTACGCGAAAATGCATGCAGTCAACATGCCAAAGGAAAACAAGTGAGGATTCTCTATGTTATAAAGAAGCATGATATAAGTTTAGCTTAATAATAAATTTTGCTAACATTTGCACTTTGACAAAAGTGTTTGGTAACTAACCAGAATAATATTCAGCGCTCTTAATAAACAGAAAACAAGTTGCTTTATAGCAATGCGTAGCCCTTTCTTGGGGCTTAGGTTTGATACTATATAACTATATGCTTCGTTTACTAATATTCCCGCTTAGTGCAGATATAGAAAACTCTCAGCGGACAGTCGGTTTATACCCGGGTAGAACACAACGTTCTTAATAGAAGTACTTGGCCCGTCCTTATTCTAGACTAAGTCTAACTTTGCTCTGCAATTGTGCTGGTAGCGCTAAAGTAACAACTTCGTTCTACAGGAAATAGTGAAGGAAATCGAAGTAGATTTTTGTTGACTACATTCAGATTACGTACCCCGTAGATCGGCGTCGTCCATGAAAACCCGTCGGCTAGGCTGTGGCGGTTACGCCGTACTGGTATAGTGTTTGTTTGTCTGTCGAGTCACTGTGCTAAAACCGAAATAAAAAAATTTACCCTATACCAATATGAAAACACAGGATGAAATCAGTTAATGATAGCTAAAGTTATCCGCCAACATAGAAATCGTTTCGGTTTTTGAATTGGTAATTAGTTTCTGTCAAAGACAGCCTGATGACGCGCGTTGCAACGCAATATTCATAGTATTTTGCAACGAGCAGATAGAGTGAGGAGTGTGATATCGTAACGAACGGGAACATCAAATATAAGTTAGTGTCCGGACCAAATGGTTTCTTTAAAAATTGAAGTAATCAGCCGCTAACATCGCATCCATCTTCTTATATAATATTATACTGTCGACAGTCTTGATGCTCGAACATGGTGAGAAGAGCATGATGGAAATGACAAACCTCGCAAGCAACAGATTGTGGTTCGCAGCAAAGATTGCCTTCAACCGGGGGGCGATGTATTCTATAGGAATATGGAAAAACCTGTCGTTGGCAAGTGTCGTAGCAAGATCGATGCTGAATAACAGAAATTAAAAAGCAAACTGCTGAAAGATACACATATATGCTTACAGAGTCAATATATAATTAATTTAGCTTCATCCACCTATAATTGCACTTGATCATTCTTAAACAGGATACATATGTCTATTTCTAAATTAAAACAAATAACACGATTTATATAGACAAGATTATTTCCTTTAGTCATGAGGTTGATTGTATTGTTTTCTTTTTTATTATTGGCGATATACTTTGCTCATTCACTTAACAGTCATTTTTTGATGATTGTCAACTGATCAAGGAAATTACCAATACGCTACATCAATATTCTATAATACGATTAACAATTGAGCAGGTTCGTAAGTATGTTTCTTTGAATGTCTTGTACCTAGCTAAAAAGTATGCTAGAACCAAGTAGGGCGCAGCGCAGTGCATTTGTTACGCTTCCTGAATTAAACTCTTACGTTATTATGTAGTCGCACTGCGTCCAGTAGCTTGTCCAACTTGACTATCTAGCACATAAAAGGTGTATGCTTGCTTATTCCTAGCTTAAATCACTCTAAGGTTTGAATCTCCCTTTTTTTGACAACTACGATTTTCGATCTCGAATCAGGCGTGGTTACACATTCACACAGGTAGGCGAAACCATTCGGTTGAACGTTTTGCTCATTCAACGACCAACCCTTTCAGTGAGCTTTACATATTACTTTAAACGCGGCCAGTTTGAGTCGATTGTACGATGGAACATTGCCAATAAGATTGTGTCGATATTTGTAAAAGTTTAACCTCTGGGGTTATTTGCTTCATCGTCAAGATACCATTACACGAGAAGCAGCCAAACAGCTCGACGTCCCTAGTTGTAAAGGCTCCCGTGCGCAATACGTCATTATCGCAGCGTTCAACAGGAAGTTTCGTTTTGGTTTCAACGTCGCCGACGACGACGACGCCCACAACAACGCCTCTCAGCACTCCTCACCTTTAACCATCACTGAGCATCGGCAATTGCTTTCACCGAGACCTGGATAACTGTCACAGTCCCGACGGACAGCACTACTGGCTGCACTCGAATACTACCGTGATCATATTTCCAACCAGTACGCGCTTTTGGACCGATGAGCACATTATAATCGTTTAATCAATTATGGTAGTCATATGCCTTTTTGTCAATATTTCAAGGTGATGCAGCCTAATCATGTTAAAAAATAAGGTAAAGTAAAATAAAGATTAAGAAAGACTGATAAGGCCTTCTTTAATATAATAAATAAAGGCCTTTTTTATTATTTTTTTTACTATAGGCTTAATAAGAGCCTTGACCTGTCACTCTCTAGCTGCGTAAAATTCTGATTTGTTGTCGTAAATAGTAAGAGTCTTACCACCTTTAGCGAGTCATCTATCTGCTGTGTTGAAGGAAATCGCATCATAGGTCTATTTTGGTTTCGTTATCGGTATCCCTCGTACCGGTATTATGTATATAAAGAAAAGGAGACCTGAAAGACACTTCATATTCTTCACGAATTTTTGTGAGACTTGCCTGATGCGAGATCAAGAAATAGAATTAGCATGCAAGCAAACCAACTGAACCTGAGGACACCTGCTTATTTTAGATGTATTATGTTGTAATAGTAGAATATTAGGCTGATCATTGCAAATCAAACTCGCAACGAGCATGTGCGCCGCTACCTCTTTAAAAGCGTATCGTTTGTATAAATGCTTACATAAGTTTACTTATGTAAGCATTTATACATAGAAATGACCAGAGTAGAATACTCGTAAGCGATTCAATCTACCTTTCCACCAATTCTCCGAGATCTTATACTGCATCATTAGAGCCATCATTTGAGAGAAAGAAATCTATGTTTAATTAGACAAATGATTAGGAACGTTCATCATCATAAAAAGAACTGATGATCTGGCTTGACAACATTTCATAACCGATCGCAGTTTCTCTTCGCTGGAGACGACTAAACCTTCTCCTGAGACAGCCTTTAACCTGTACATAGTGCAACATCATTAAACATTTAATCATCATCAGAAGTCGGACTAATGCATACTACCTATCACAGCCCCTTTTCACTCGGTTGGCTGCATAGCACATGTTCACTAGATTTATTTGGCTGTTTCACGCGAATCTGGCGAATTCTGAGACCGCGTAACTTTTAAACTAGTTAAGCATCAGTTCTTGATATTCGTTAGAGGTGCTTTCCTTTATTTTTACACACTTGTCCCATCGTTCCCACGTGTAATTTCTTTATTTGTGACCTTTCGAAGCAAATGATATACGTTCCTAAGAATCGCCCTCTTTAGGACATTGAAAGTCCTGTAATAACACGGACCTAGCTAGACGGGTTGAAACCAACATTGGATGCTCCTTTGCTCAAACCAGAAAACAATTAAATCATAGCAGTGTTTCATTTTTGACGAGTTTTTCACAGTAACAAATGCCCCTTATGTGCATTGCAAGTTCTATCATCATCTTACACTTGAACCTACTCGACACTGCCACCGAACTTCATTTTTCTTCGGGGCGACGTCACTTTCGTCGGATCCCTTTTCGGTTATCGTTAAGGATTAAATCTATGGCTACGTATGCTCCAGGTAGATTTTTTTATCATTGAAAATACACAAGTTTTACGTGGAATACGCCACACGCATTTACTGATGCGAAGCCTATTTATGAGAGCTCCAGTTTTTTTTACCAGTGTTTAGATTGTGATTCTGTATCATGTTGCAAGCAAAATGCCAGCTTTAACATCTAACATTTTCAACCGCCTAACTGGTCTTCAAATGTTTACATCATTTACATGCTGTATTCAAGACCTCCTTGCCTAATGTCCTCATCAGTCTTTGATGAATTTTCGCAACGCTATGCCCCTTGGGAAAACGTGACCACATACCGTTGATTTTCGAAACTAAACGATATTTTTTCTCCCAGACATATTTCTCCTGCACTAAACTCAATCGATTTTTACTCATAACTTTCTAGGAGACTGGAGTATTTACCAGGCAGGTTCCGTCTGCTAGTGGTGCGTAGTTCAAAAACTATTTCCAAAAAAAACTATCCAATTTCAAAGTCCATCGAATTCACTTGTAACAACCTAATATATCGAGTCTGAGTAACCAGTTTATTGACGTTTCGGTATTCTGGAATTGTCGCAGGCCGCTATTAAGTTTCTGCTTCTGGTGCCTCAGACAACTTTCTCAAGCGGTGACTTTATCGATATTATCAGTAAAAGTGGACCTTCCTTTTTTAGTCTCTGCTGTTGCACTCAAGTTCGATAGGTGACTTTTTTCTGTTAGTCTCCGGCCGTCGAAAACCTGTAGTTTGTATTCGTACATCACTTAACTGTGCATACAAACTGCAAATGACACTGAAATTGGATAGGAAAAAAGATAACAACAAAGAACTAGACCGCAGACCATTACGGGCTTGTTCTCTCAGAACCATACAACCTACATTGTCGATACAGAAAATGAACTGAGTTAGAAATCCAACATTGTACACAACTCCCATCATATTTACATTATATCAATGTATACACTTGAACGGAATGTCAATTGTCTGTAATTTATTTATCTTTATACTATATATCAATAGTAACTAGTGCAAGTATTTTTAGAGGCAGCAAAATATATATAACGATCAAATAAATGCGGCCTTCCGAATTTTAGATTTAAAGATACTAGTAGCGTAAAGATAAACATTTGAGACGTCACAGCGCTACTATAGCAATGTTTCTTGCGATAATCTGGGATATATAACAATTTCATTGCCTATTGAGCCCTTTGAAAGCGTCACGTCGCCTTAAGATCAATCTATTAAACTATGAGCTCGTCGCCCTTTTTTTTTTCTTCACTCTATTATGAATTATTTGTTACAACCATAAAACATTGCGCTTCGACACATCTTTGTTCCCGTGCTAGTGCAGTGGGTAACGTATTTGTCTATTAAACTTGTATAAAACATACGCGTAATGTCTGAACTAACACTATACAGTTCTTTTCTTCTTTCAAAAAAAATCTGTAAAAAATCGTTTATAGATCGTTAAGTATAAGTCGTTCCTTGGCGTAATTTAGCTTCAAAGCATCGTTTTATGTGCTCTGCCAGCCCGCTTATAAACAACAGACCGGTGTTCATGTTATTAAATTGCCACACTCACGACTGTTTGTCTCATTGCGCACGGAAGGGGAAAGTAGCTGAGGTACACGCGCGAGAAAGAATGAGAAACATGATGAACTAAATTTGAATCCGCATGTAAGCAAACCTTATTTCCTGCTGCTGCCTAAAGTAATGCCTAACGGCTTAAGTAGCAGACATTGAGCACGAAAAGCATATATACACATAATCATCTTATATGACGACGTTAATTAACTAAACATTGATGACGTATGCAACGTTGAAAGAACCAACAAAAAGGACTAGATGCAATAAGTAACTATATCCCATCAACGAGCTCTACTTTAATCAAGTCTATTCGCTTACACACAACTACAATGGTTGCAGTATTGAAGCGTAAACATATATTTCTATATTCTTGCTTCTCGCGCATGTGCCTTAGCTGCTTTCCCCTTCCGTGCGCAACGAGACAAACAGTCGTGAATGTGGCAATTTAATAAGATGAACACCGGTCCGTTGTTTATAAGTGGGCTGCCAGAACACATAAAACGATGCTTTGCAGCTAAATTACGCCGAGGAACGACTTGGTTATACTTAACGGTTTATAAATGACCTCTTACAGAATTTTTTTGAAAAAGAAAATAACTGTATAGTGTTACTTCACACATTACGCGTATATTAAGTAGAATGTGTTCGGAGTGAAATTTTTACGTAATGACTTTAATTGTTTTACGTTTTTTGTGATAGTAAACCTACCTATCTTTAACAAGAACAATCGGACTGAGAAATTTTAGTTTTGTGTTAAAAGTTCTTACTGCTTGCTTGCTTCCCATAATAACACCACATGTATATAAACTGAAATTTCGAAGATACACACAGTTTTCATGTATAGTGTTATGAGCGCTAAAAACAACTTTAAATATAATGGTGTACTGAAGTGTAATTGTTTCGGGTTAGGAAGAGCTCTAGCGTTTGCTAGCACCATAATGAAAATAATCATTCGTAGTGATGTGATTGCCCGTCTGGACGATTTGAGATATGCTTGGATAAAGCCGTACTTCCGCTGCCTTCCGTGACCAGCAGCTGCAGTGTGTCACGCAACGGCTCGAAACTACATGAGATTTTGTACTTGTATACGTATCTTTATCGATGAGTCAAATGAGACTAGTTGAAGAAAAGTTGTACACATAACTATTATAGAAGTTCTTTCTAGTCGCATCCTTTTATTCTAACAACTAGCGATAATGAAAAAAATCATAGTTAAAATTAAATAAAGTAGGATTCATTTTATATAATATTAGCGTGTTACTCACTGTTTGACGATTGCTCGCTGCTTGAAAGAATGCTGTCCGCTACGCGACGTCAAATGAAATATACCAAGGCGTTATCAAAAGAAGGATTGCATGAAATCACCGTGATAATGGATGGCTTTTTATGGCCTTCAACGTCTCCAGTTTCAATCCTTATTCACTTTCTTCTGTCACTCAAAACCTCATTGTTGTTGTACCACTGTCGTGTACCTCACTTCATTGAGAGCACAGAATGGCCCGCTGGCTAACATAAACCCCTTTTCGTATCTTGCCTGTGCAGTATTAGCTTTGATTTACATTTGCTTCAACACGCAATGGCAAACAGCAGAGTACGGCGGGCGATATGATAGGAGCCGTACAATAACTACTAACCGACTAAATAGGGGCACTTGGATACGTTCTGTTGCAAATATATGAAGCAATAAGGCTCTTCTCGACGCTGTAGTGAATGGCAAATCGCCAATAATGCGTAGGAGAGACTCTGAAATGCCGAGCTGCCGCCTATTGTTTGTATACGCAAGTATTTTCTCATATAGTGTTGATGTTGTTGGCGATAACGACGAGAAGACTGACGATACAAGTTGTCTTAAGATACGCACATGTTATTCGTGATAGACAGCCGCATCAGTTACTTGTACTGCCAGGTAGCTCTTATGCATATGCTCTTTCACCAAATAAATGTCATGTTTCATTCAAACGCAGCGTCGGCAAGGACAGTCTTGTCGAGGTAACAAGACAAACATTAGTGTGCATACCATCCGTCGGCGACCCAGCCCTAAGTTCGTATCAACTTTCATGTAGCCGATTTCATCAAAAAACTGTTCACGTTCATGACACGCAAGCTAACCACTTGCCGCCCCCGTGTTTATTTTTGTTACGACCATTCTACTCTTGTTGAGCGGAAGGCAGAGCACGAATCAGCTGTTCACCCAACTTCCCGAGCGATCGGATGGAACGCACATAACGGCGGTGTGCACTGGCGGTGACTACGAGCGGGTGGTCGATTGGTGCTAAAATAAAGAGAGCAACTGCATTACTCCTAGTGACGATTTGCCCACGGATGATTGGCGCAAAGACAATGCAGATTCAAACAGAAAGACACGGCCATATACAACGATAATAACCGGCTATATCATGGACATATGTTATTACGCGGTGCTAGACAACGACAAAAAACAAGTGGCCGTATGAACGTCATGTGCAAATGCCGGCACGCAACGATGCAACAGGTTGACTTATCGAAATAGCTGCTCAAACTAATTGACTCTACTAGCCACTCCTACTCTGTTAAGACGGAGCAGCAAATAACAGTTATGACGACAGGATTATGTACTATTATATAAAGGCCAGAACTTCACGTCCACTGGGCTGCACTTACATTCGATTACAAAACCACTGAGATCACTCAGATCAGTTTATCAACACTTCTACGGCAGGCGGCTACCAGAAAACACCAACCTGCGCTGGAGAAACAAAACACCGTAATTACTCCTCTTTTCTCCTGTCAGTGGCTTTCTCAATTCACGGCGTTCCGTTTATCCGGGTACACCTGTGACAAAAATCAGCGTCGGCCGTACAGTTCGTACCCATCTAGCCAATTACATAGACGAGCAGGTGAGCCTTCAACCAACGATAGAGCACAAGATAAAACTAGCGGCGCAAACATCAACCGCAACTAACGGCGTTGGTCAGGAACAGAATCACTAGGTACCCGCAGACGGCCAGCATTTGTGCTGCGTCTGGAGTGACAGCCGTTATTCCCGATGATGTGAGCAATACGGCGTACGGGCGCAGGCTGAGATAAAATAAACGAGTTATACTGCCTGGAGAAGATGGAACTTAACGACGTGACTCACGGGAAAGGGCAGACGGCACAGATGTATTCAAAGAGGGAGAAGGCGTGAAAGGGAATGGGCGAACCCCATATTTATGGTGAAGACACTTCACGATTAAACGCAGGCAGCAGACAAAAACAGAGACAAATAACAACGAGAAAGGGTAAGTGAGAGGATGGATGGTTCGTTCTGTGCTGAGATGCCCAGTAACCGTCTGAAGCAATGTTTAGCTAAGACAGTAGAACTGAACACAGAACTCAAAACATTTATTTAGGTAGAATTTGTGCGCTAATATGAGATAGTTGCTGGGTAGTTGATGGAGTATTTTCGATTGGATTCAAAGGCATGAGAAAATAATGGTGTTTATTACTATAGTAAATAGCTTGGAGAAGTTTGAAATAAGCTCACTTAGCGATAGGGAAGTGATAGCAGTGTGGATGGACGTGATAGGTTATTAAGATAGCTTCATGGACATCTAGAGTGAATGAATCGTTGCAAATAAACGCATCTTAGTATACTCCGTGTTCGACAATATTACATATACAGCGCTCCCCTAAAGATACAATCATAATGAATTATTAGATGGATATTAGCATAATGCTTATGAAATCTTGGATAAGTTGAAGACAAAAATGTCAAGTCTTTTCATTGCGTTTTTATATAAATGTATATTGAAGCTGTGTCAATATGTGCCCGGATAGCATAAAATAGTCATAAGTAAGTTTTCTGTGGGGAGCAAAAAATTACTTATTCATATCATCTTTCACAAACAGTAGTTCGAGTATTTTTTTCCAGTTACAGTTAAAAAACCTAGGTATCTTAAGTATATATCAATATCAAATAAGTACTTGTCTATAGTGACGAATAAGTTTGAATCATTTATCTACAGGAAACATATCAAATTTGTGATGGTACGATTGACAGTCTAAGTGGCTCTTTACTTTCTAGCAAGATTGTTTGGAACCCTTATGTGAGCTATGTCACACATTATGATACATGCTACCAGATCGTTTAGACAAAACGACGTTTCCTGTTCGCCAAATTATCGGCCATTGCCGTTCAAGGCAACGATATTTCAACTCGACACAAAATGGAGTCGCTTTTCAGGTATGGTGTTCTGTTTAGTTTGTCTGCTGGTCCCGTACCACAGCCCCGAAACCGATCAATACGACTACGAAAGCCGACGAACTGATAAATGCGTTGAGTAAATTTAAAATAAATCACACAGAACGAAAGACTAAATTTACGCTTAGTCAAAAACGTGGATGTCTGCTGAAAGTGATTCTCTGAACAGATCCCATTCCGTTCAACTCGGGCACGCAAATCCTCAATTTACCGAGAATTCAGCTCTTTTCATGAGTCTTACAACAACCCTGCCACAGTCCGTGCATGTTATCAGGGCAATTTTCCAACCAAAAACTACTTCTGTCTTCTTACAAAGAAGTGAATAAGCTTTTTCAAAGCACACCGGATTGTACTGTTTCCATAAGGGCCAGTGGGGTGCATTAAGAAGCTCATGGAGGACTCTAATGGTCCGTTGTTGAAACACGAGCCCAATTAGACCGAAACTCATAACCTGCGCTCATCCAATTATTAGCTAAATGCTATTCTATCCAAATGGCGTTGTCTCTCCTATAAAATTTCGTAGTAAATGTCTGATATATATAATGTTGTTGCAGCTTTTGGAAAACCGTTTATTCAGTTGTGTAATATTATAAAGTTTATCGAAAATTACGAATTAATTTTTTTTTAGCGACATTATAACGAGTCTAAATAGTTTACTAGATGGGGTTCATGTTGACAGTGCAGAGCAGCTGCAAAGAGGAGACCAAAGAAGTTTCAAGTTGATACTTTCAATTTCAAACTTATTGCTCATATCAGCTCTTATTAGCCTTCTTTCCGAGGCGTATGCCGTCTCTGTACATTTGGAACAATTACGCCTGCTTTACCGATGTGCATTTTAAAACGACTATTACGTGAGACATTTAAACTCGGACAAACTTCGATGGAGTGATTTTCGTAGCGAGTATTTGTTCATTCGCCGCTGTTAGTACCCGAAAAACGCTATTTATTAGACCTATACAACAAATTCTGCATAGTAAAAAATCGCAATGACATCACCAAGATTAAATTTTTCTTTTAGTCCGAAATCTAGGGCCTGCTTTTCATGCGGCACTTAAGTCATCTGAAGAAGATTTCTGTGAGATGGACCAGAAGGTCGTCAACAGATTTTAGTTAACGGCTCAGGAATTCGTCGTAACGGTTTTTAAAGTCATGTTACACGCACCTGGATTTCTTACGAAGAAATTAAAGGTTTTTTTGGAAAACAAAATGTACTCTTTCAACTCGGACATTCAAGTAAGCGATAACAGTCCCCAAAAAGTCTGAAAATGCGCTGAAAACTTTCAGCGCATTTTCAGACCTTTGGGCTTTTGGCCCGTTCCGAACTTCCATTTTTGGTACTTTTTACCTGTTATAAGCTTAAAATTCAATTCCATTGGTATTTCTGTTTGAAGCGTGTTAAAACAATAGTAACGAATTCAGCCAACGAACAGTTTGACGCACAGTTACGATTAAAGCAATATTTGTAAATTAAGGGAGGAATATTGTTCTGAATTAGGGAAATAATCACGGTGAATGATGTTTATGTTGAATATACATAAATGTCAGAAATGACAGTTCTATTACACAGAACAAATTTCGTTCTCTTTTGGTTTAGATATAGCTTTAGGAAGGAGTTAGAAAAAATTTAGATTTAGAAACGCCACCCTGCCTATACAGAAAAACGCCATGATATATGAGATTAATACTACTGGGCCATTGCGAGTAAAGGAACACTAATAGTAATTTCCCATGCTACCAAATTTCCCAATCTTTGGGTGCGCAAAGTCAGACATTACTGTAATTCGAGCTTCTGGGTTCTTTCCTTTGACCAAAGTTTAGAAGGTCGGGCCATATGGGAGAAATATTTTTCCGCATTTCATCGTAGTTCTGTTGCACTATAAAAAAACAAAACAACAAGCTCGTTTTTCCAACACGGTTTCGCCGGTCCGAAAGTTGCATTTTTAGAAGTAAACTAAAAGCTGAACAAATGTTATGGAAAGTCCCTATGAGTCAAATCACACGATTACTAGCCAGGGGGAGGTAAGGCTGATACGCAGCCCCAGAGCACAACTCAAGTTAATAGGAATGTGTATATAGGAGTATATATCAGGTAAAGCTAAGACATCACATTGTTGTACTCGTTGTACTGCATATCGTTTTTTAAAGAAAAACTGATCTTTATCCGTAGACAACATTACAATTCTACTGTAAATTTATTTTAGTACAAATATAAATAAACCAATTTTGTTATCGTAATTGATTATTGATTGACGAATTTGATATCGTGTTCAGATACCTCTATTATTTATATTACCTCTATTTATTCTATGCCCCTTAAAACATGAATTCGTCAATGAAGGTAACCTACACATATTACTCTTTATAATCCAATACGTCTAAATGTTGATTTTACACATTAGGTTAGTCTTGGAATGAAAAACTGTTGACAAGCGAAATAAAGTAACCAGAATATAAGCGAATTTCTCTGGACTCCTGTTGGACCGCTAGCACATCAATGACATGTAGCTATAAGCCTATTTCAAAAATTTTGATTACTGTTTATGAAATATAGAAATAATATGTTGCCATAATAAAGATACAATATCGATTTCTTTTCTTTTTTATGAGTTGTATACCTTTATTTATATAGTTTTTTTATTTTCTAATTAAAAAAAGATTGCATCCTATCTACATGAAAATGACAATTACCATCTCGTTATAGAAGTACTACCCACAGGCACAGCGCGTGGCCGTATGCAGCTTGACATATATAATGCCCCAGTGAAATTCTATATGCTGTACATGACGTAGCGCTCTTCTAATTCCTTGGCAAACATTCTTAGCTTCGTGTCAGGCTCCAGCGGCGGATCATAATACCATTTCGGTGGTTGTCCTTCTTCTAAACGAACATATACGTGAGCGTACCTGAAACGCGGATATAAGGATAGCATGTATAGCACTAAATTTATTATAACTGGTAATAATTAGGTTAGCAGGAATTGAAAGGTATGCAATAGGAACTGGTGAATCGTTACCAAGGGACGACACACAGATCTCATAGATAATACGAATCGTTCTTATAAGTTACAACGTCCAGTTGCTTTATATAAAGCTGAAACAAATGTGAGCAACTGGATGAAGTTCTTGATTCCACTCTGAAACAAATTTCTAGACTTTTGGAAAATAGTTACATGGTCCCAGACGAGAGCACCAAGGTGTGCACCAGGATCGCGAGCTTCACTTTGAGTTAACAAGCCACATTGAGCGAAAAACCTGAATCCAAATGCAACAACCTGATCGACTTATCATTGTTTTAAATTTTTCCTCTAAAATTTCCCTAATCAAGCATTGTTTCATACAGCTAATTTCTCTCAGCACAGGATGAATATGTCGGCTCCCGGTTTCGAACCTGTACCGCCACGTATGGCTGTGTTCATTTAACAACATAAGGACACCTTCATGTGCCATTTAGTGTACACTGTATAACAAATAAAGTTATTACATACGCTAAAAATGTCAAGAGAACACCTTAAGCCCAACTTAAGCAAAACCCGTCTTTCTTGTCGGTTCAATTTTGCTTAGAATTGCGCATGTAAAGGCTGCATGTTCAACAAATATACCTTTATTTTAATCAATTATTTTCTGTTTTATCGAATTTGTCTGAAATAACAGACTGGTGACAACATGCTATTAATATATATATATATATATATATATATATTTGCCTTAATGTGATTTTACCACTTGAATCATGTGTCGTCACTCTCATTAGACACGGCACTCTAGATTACTAAAACCGATAGAAAATCTCGTTCTGTCAAAATCGAGATATCTTTGTGGTGGTGGGGCAAGCCAAGTCGTTTTTCTGAACGAACTTTGTCTCGAAAATCACTTCAGAAAGCACTGGCTTACTTTCATGGTAAGGTCCATCTGAGGTCCGCACCAAGATGATTTTGCTCACCCACAGACATGTTGGGATAATTAAGACGTAAGACGTTGCCCCTTTCTAATGAGTTTTTTAGTAATTTTAGTCTTAGTTACTTTGTGGTATTTTCACAGTGCTGTGTAAGCAGTTTGTCCAGATCTTTTTGAAGCTCCATAGAGACTGCTAATCGATACACGAGCTAGTTGTGAATAGGGAAAAAATCTTGTAATCACGAATTTAGCGCAGTTGGCGCAAGGACCTTCAAACTTGCTTTCGAGTCCTACCGTTGCTATCAATTACACTATTACATAATAAAACTTTCGTTACAGATATATACATACTTATGAATTTTTATTTTTTGTTACCAGTAAGCTTACCTGTGTTCAATGATGCCAAATCTAGCCCGCCCATGCTTTCTAAGTCCTTTAATTGTTTGCCCTTTCGTTGCAAATGCCTCGGCCACCCAGAGGTTTGAGCGAAATTCGATGTTATGCTTCTTCACGGCCAAATCCTGTGCCTCCTCTAAAACCTCTTTAAGAATCTTTGCTCCTTTGCGGTTATCAAACTCCATCTGAGCAATTGCATCGTCGATTGACAGTCCACGGATCTTCCATGTGATCGGAAGGAATTTTTTTACGCTATAATGATTCTGTGCGCGGTAATGACAGACGTAAGGATTTACCTGCAGGACAAAAAAATAAACAGACGTATGCTTTCAACATACCGACTCATGGTTTTTCTTCGTGACATAACATTTACAATGCACTAATAATAGTAATTAAACCTTCTCTCGAAACCAGCATTTCCAGTAACTTTTTCATTTGTACCACTATACCATACAGTGAGGGTAAGCAAAGCTCGAAGAACTACATGTTCCTGTATGTCACAAAAGACTCTGTTGGTAAGATAGTTTTTTTTAATCACAAAATGAACAACTGAGACTTACTGCCTCCTCTGGCGAATGGATAATTGTATTCCTTTCCTCCCAACTTCTGCATTTCGGCATCTCATATGCGTTTGCAGAGACGGGGTGTGAGGTATAAAAGCCTCGCGCGATCGCCTGCAATCCACGTACGGGTCGCGCGAACATCGTTCCGCTGAAACGGGCATTGGGAATAATGGTTTTGTTTGGTTTGAGGAAAATTATTAATGCACACCAAATACGTGCTTAGTTAAAGCTAGTAAAGTATAACCATGTTCGCACGTAGCTGAAATTATTTTTTTGAGCGTACTGCAAGAAGAAAGAAATGATTGGATGTAATGCACCTATACCCGTTGTGTATTATGTTTTTTGAATAAAGAACGCCCTATAGAGAGCAGTAATAGGCATTTTCTATTGGACGGTACCGAATATAGCTTGGGTCGTTATTATTCGTGTTCATTATTTAAAATACATTCGACATAGTCTGGCTGGGCTATGACAATTACTCATACAAACCAAAAACGGCTACAAATTGAGTAATACAATCATAAAACGATATAATGATTGTATGTAGATATTCGGTGAAAACTAAAAACGTACGTGACAAAATTAGTGAAACATGCAGGTTTCACGCAGGTTGCAGCACGGTAGTGCCTTTCCAATCAACTTACAATCTTTTAGGATTTTCTTATTGATTATAGTTTATTATTGGTTTTAATTTAACAAGCTTGAACAACCTTCCTTGATTAGTGACGTCATTTCGATGTTGTGGATGCGCATATTATACTTCGCGCGGTTAAGCGCGCAATTCAAGTTCCTCATTGGTCACGTTGACCAACATGTTGAAATAAATGCAACTTTATACTCTTCGGTCATTTAATAGAGTTGTTCTTTGAAATTAAATTAAAGGATATAATCTACATCCAATAATGATAGAATTGGCATAGTTATCACAGATAACTCCATTCGATCAAATGGGCCTTTCGCCATATTATTTTGCGTTTGAGTAGTGCCTACTTAGATTAACATACTAACTACTTAAGACATCTACATATCATGTATCCATGGTGAGACTGTTGGTCGTAATAGCAGTTTGCTATATCTATGCCATTTGTCCTTCGTGTAGTAAAAGCATTAATTAACTTCACTGTCCTCGTACCTATTATTCCATTCAAATTAGAGCCTTCTTTTAACAGTGTAAAAACCGTATTACCGCGTTTCGATCACCCACACCTTGCAAATGTACAGTATTCCAGATAGCGAGCACCACATTTACTAACTTATCAATTCGATAAGTTTTGTAAGCGCGAAAAACACCGTGCCGGGAACATACTCACATGCGGTCGCTCAGGGACTGCTCGATGATTGTTTACATGGCCGCCATTAAAGCCGCCGAACCCTGGAAAACCCGTTTGGAGGAACACTTCTATGATCAATCAGCGACCATCAAGAAATTCTTTATGCTTTCTACTGTTTAGTAAATAGTATGAATTTTGGCAAGCGACTGGTTCCGTCTGTTGTTGGTTAGAGGCTTTTCAGGCAGAAATTTGCACCATTTTTTGTGATCATCTCTTTGAATAACTTTTCGGAGAGAGCCGTCAGAGCTGGCTGGCTCGCCGCTTTATTGAACTGCAAGTCAGTCGCATCGTAGCTTAGGAATACCCGGGGCTATCTGGCCCACCTAATAAAGACGAAGTATACAAATTGTATTCTGGATGAAAAATTGTGTATAAGAAAATTGTGTTTCCCTATGGTAATCGTGAAGTTTATGGTGCCAAATCAATGTGTTGATAATCAGAATGCCTCCATCGGGTCGGTGTCCTATATGTTTTTTCTAATCTACGTCATGTGTATAGCAGAGTATTTGTGGCAGGGTTGTATTCCTAGTAACCATCGTACTCATATGATAGTCGCAGCAGTTAAAATCAGCCTTTTCTATAAAAGCTACCAAATAAAAGATCGAATCATCGAAGAGATCCCCAGCTAGTATACCTGTATTATCACAGCTGGGCTTTTGTCAGGAATTCTTTTCACCGGTTTCCTGTCTTTACCTCTAAGAGACCACCTAATTTCGTAAAGCACTATTTGCAATAAGATCGGCTAATGAAACGTACACGTGAATGATGCTCAGCCATTGACTGAAGACGGATCCAAAAAAATCCAGAGAAACAGCGCCAAGCTTTTCTGTGTACTTTTTTCTAAATTTCGATCGTTAATTAGAACATGTGTCAATATGGTACTTTCAGTTGACTATCAACAGGCACCACAAGATAACCAGGAGATGACCGACAGAGGGATGGTACGTCACTGTAGTTAATAAAATGTACACATTTCTAAGGCATTCTGATATAATTGGTGACAGTTAACAACGCAAATAGATATTATGAAATAGATAAGAGTTAAAAGCTCCGAGTGTTTATTTCTTTTCAAACATTTAAAATGGTCAGAAGAGATAGAGATATGTCTGGGTCATCGAGCCGAGTTGAAAGCATCTAATGATCTTAATAGTGGCACAGTCGAACACGTTGTAAGAAGCATAATCATTCTGTGGGGTGTTGCTTCGAGCGACTTCGTTTTTTTTACTTAAAATCTAAATTATTAACTGCGTGTATTTTATGTGCGTCAAACAGAAGCGCTCCTTGGCGCCCGGCACCCTGCCGAAGCAGCCCAAGAAGCCGCGCCTCATCAAACTGGATCCGCGGTCGAGCCCGCTCCAGTATCTCAACACGATTCGTCCTGGACTTAACTTCAAAATCGAACGTACAGGTGATTCACATTTTTTGCTGTGAGAACATCCACCAGACATTGTATAGTTTGCTACGATTTGAGATAGGCATAACATTTAACAGAACAGAATCCATAATGCTAATGTGTATCTAAATTAATAATTCGTTGTACGAATATGACAAATGTATAGTTTTCCCTTGATATAATCATTTTTATGTTTGTAAAGAAATCTCTAACGCATGCTCACGACACCTTTGACTCTGAGGGAGTTTCAGTTGCTTTTTTCATGAGTTAGAGCTGTAACTAAAAGTATCTTAACAAAAAGAAAATTCGTTTTTCATTGTCTAGCTTTTGTTTTTTTTTTCGTTACAACCTATCCTTCCGACAAGAAGGCGGGCCTGCGCATGAGCCAAGGTTTTCCGTCAGCGTCGTTGTGGATGGGCGTACGTACTCAGGCCTGGGAAAAAGTAAACAGCACGCAAAACAGTTCGCAGCCGTCGAGGCGCTCAAGGTAAGACTTTTGCGATGGTTTCTAAGCCCGAGAGTTAATGTGGGTCTGTAAGAAAATATTATGTTATTCGAAAATCATTCCTGTTTCATATTATCACAGCCTTTTTTTTTTTTATATATATATACATAAATTGTACCGTGCACCCCTTCGACAACTTTTTTTTTCGAAATTTAAGGTGCCTCTCTTCGTATGGAAACAACATTTCCTAGATCTGTCAAGCATAAACATTTAGACTAACTGGAATATTTTTATTACAATCTTACTTCTGCCTGAATATTTTATGCCAACTGTTATATGCGTCCATGTTGCAAATAAACAATCAGGTAGTTACTGCGTTTCTCACGAAGGTGATTTTTTCTTGGTTGCAAATGTTCGCACTTGGGCCATAGTTGATACTGAACGATTCCAGCCTCCAGTATATCGAAGATGCTCCCAGGGGCCCGGGAGGTATTGTTATGCCGGAGCCTGCTCCCCCTGAGAAGCCCGTTGCGCCTGCACCTCCACCGGCACAAACCGCCCCGGTGAGTGTTTACGATTTGGACAGTTTCTTTAGCATAGTTTTAATAATCTCGCCGTTGTGTATTTTCTAGCTAAGGCCGACTAATTTACCCAATGAATTAATAGTCGTTAAGAACTGTTCAGTAGCAATGAATTAACTGAAGGCTACTGCGTAATGAATTCTCTAGTTTCGAATGCAGATCACTTCATAGAAGGACGTTTCACAAAATCGCTTGTGTTCAGGCGGAAGAACTTAGCATGAGCATAGCAGCAAAATATATGAATAACACGTACTCAATTTTGAGTGGAGACCAATTACTGTTTGCACATTAAACAGTTTTTGTCGAATTTGTCGTTTCATTGTCACTGGCACCGGAGTGAAGCTATTAATACCATCTCACACGTTTTCGATCATAAAAAAAACATTAAAGGTTCTTGGCTCTAACTCTTCTGATTAGATCTATTACACAATACTTCTGCACAGTGTTCTTGGCTCTAACTCTTCTGATTAGATCTATTACACAATACTTCTGCACAGTGTTCATATCAAGCCGACCGTGCTAATTTATTTTATACCTTAATAATTACGTATCGGTCAGCTGGATCCGTAGGTGACAATTCGCACCTTCTATTTTTACTAATCTGCTCATAATTGTCCGAAGGATACGCAAAATCCCGCTCCTTCAACCCAGGCCGTGCCAAGTGCCATTTCAATAGCTGGTAAAACCCCGGTACAAATACTAAACGAAATGGATACAAGTGCCGTGTACGAATGTATCGCAGAAGATCCCGTAAATCTCCCCAGAAGGTAAATATATTTTACTAATGAAACGACGAACGTTATTCTTGATGTTGAACTCAGCTTGTAGTTGGTTATGCCATGATAACGTGCGACTCGAGTGTGAACATAATGTAAATAGTTTTTAACAGCTGGTTACAAGATGATTTGATTCCGTTTACCTAGGTCGCCTGTTTCTTTTGGACTCGTGGGTCCAGTGGAGACATCTATATAGATAGATAGATAACAGGTGTATATAAATAGCATAGAACATATGAATTCATCATGCACTTGTTCACCGTAGTTTCAAGATAAAACATAAGTAAAAATAACCGGGAATGGCTACAGATAAACTAATAAATCTGCTTGACGATTTGAACGTTTTTAAGAAGTCTCCCCTATGGTTCCATGTTACTATAAATGCTAACCTATTTATCCATATTAATGCTCTAATGAATTATCCGCTGATGGGCTGCAAGCATAACTGACTGTCCAGTCCATTACATTCATGATTTCTTTTCAATCGTAGGTTCACAATGACAGTTACCGTAAAAGGAGTTACTTATCGGGCTTTCGGTGCAAACAAGAAGCAGGCAAAGCATGCCTGTGCACGATCCGCCCTTATCGCTATGGGGACACCTATTGCAGGTAACCAACGGTCTAATCTCGTCTCTCGTCCATGTACCTATGTCATATGAGATGAATAAAAAGAAACTGCTTCCCTTAAATGCGCCTTGCTGTCCTGTGTCTCGCGTAACAGATTCAGAGTCATTGGCGGAGGACGCTCTTGCAGATATCCAAGGCACAATACCGCGACACCAGGCTAATCAAAACCTGTCGGACAGGATTGGGACAAAAATGTTGGATAAGTTTGAAGAAGTGATGCGCAACAGGCCCGATAAGAAGCCGTGGAAGGTTCTCGCCGGTAAGTCGCCCAATTGAGGGTACAATTCTTGCGTTTGTATTAATGAGCTATTCATACTGCTTTTGAATGAGAAACATCGGGGTTCGGTTAGCTATTGAACAACAATGGACAAACGTTTCATGTAGCCCAATTAATGCTGAAAAATCATCTCCTGAATGTATGTTTCTCATTCTTCGAAGTAGTGTACTAGTGATGTTTTATGAGACTCTTCAATTTCTCGATTGATTTCGTGTCCGTACTGGCCACCTTTCCGGCCAGTGCTTTAGTCGAATAATGGAAAAAAAGTTGAAAGACGCGGTTGTTCATGTGGTTGCTGTTAATTTTACGTTTGTGCGTCAGTATGTTGTCTGTCGCCGTGCATTAGCCCGTCTGTATGGATCAATATTCGATGCCTGAAGCAAATGGTTGTTGTTACCTTTAGTCGGCTTTGCCATGGCCGGGCGTGACCGATACGCTGAGCGAGCACGAAAACAGGGGAGTTTTCGTGCACGATTGTTTCTTGAGAGTATGGCGTATACTGTCAGCGGGCCTGGGCACTGCAGACCAGCTGGGAAATCAACGCCATGGCGATATTTTCGCAGGAACCGGGAGTCGCTTCCAGAACGGCTACGGCAATGGCGGCGGGGGCGGAGGCGGCGGCGGCCCGAGTGCTCGGGGTATGCTAGCAAATCAGAGGAGTGGTACTAACCAGTACCAAGCGACCTCGTACTACAAGATAACTTCATACTATCAGCAGCTGTCTCCGCAGAGGCAACCAACCCACCAGCAGCCACAGCACCAGCATGCTCCGTTTCGGCCAGTAGTCAAGAGAAATTCGGGCCCGTACGGTGGAAATTTTGTGCTAGCAGCTTCCAGTTTCAACGGTCCACAATCGAGGACGAACTGGCCAAATAGTAATAATAGCAGCAGCAGCAGCAATACCCCTGGCAATTACGTCGTCAACAGCAATGTCACCAAATACAACAGCATACCGCTCCAAGACCGAAATTCCGTCAGTGCTCAGACGAGATATCAGACATCAGGTGACTCTCGGAACGCCGGATATTACGCATACGAACATTATCGGGCCCGGGGAAGTGCAATTCAAGGGGCGGACTACTCGCCACAGTCGCAGATAGCTTCGGCTAAGTCGGGAGCTACGCTTCGTGGAGGCCATGGCAGTGGGGGCGGTAGTAATAAGGCAATGACGTTCGCTTCGCTTACCTCGCCGTCATCGCAGGGCCAGTGGGTTCCGAACTGGGCGGAGACAAGTGACACGACGAATTGGCAGTATCACAACGCGTACTATGGCAATGGCGAAGCCACGTCTGCGCATGACATGGCGCCGACGGCTAATTACACAGCGGGCTGGAACTACGGTGGTTATGGCGGCCAGGACGCTAGCACCTACAGTAATTATGGCTCGGCAATGGATTCTCCACAGATGGTGCTGGCCGGTACCCCGCAGGGGTACACACAAGGAGACGGTCGAAACATCAACGAATACAGCGCATGGGGTGCCCGCTATTAATGTGACCGTTTAGGCGCACTGTGTCAAGTGTCCGTAAACCTGTGTATAACCAAACAAGTAGGAGTGAAGACTAAAAGCATCAGCGATACGAAAGACGATAAGAACGAAGGTAGCCGGGTTCAGCAGAGATAGCTTTCACTCGTGTTAAAAAAATTAATAGAACAAGTAAATGAGGCTGGAAGGATATAATAGAGTAGTTTTGGAGGCTTGGGCGAAACTGTGCTCAATGATTAGTCGTACGGGGTACGTGTTGAATGACACTTCGCTTAGATCGACATTCATGTATTTTTAGGAATAGTTTAGCAAACACAGCAAGCAGATCACAAGAGACGCTAGCATAGATAGAATTCGAAATATGCAAAAGTTGATCATGAGCATCTGCTTTCGACCAGATCTTCCTGTTCCAACCTAGTGCGACAAGGACAACCAACGAAACAGTGCCGATGCGGAAACCGAATATGTCAGGATAACCTGTCAATGCAAATAATGATTAGACGAGCGCAATTTTTTTATAGCTCTAACAACACTACATACGGTACTAGCGAAGCTTTTCATGCCAACAGCCAGACAAAAGCATAACAGTGGTGAGGAGTGTATGGCGCAAGTGTACATACGTTTTATGAGTGTCCCAAATTGCGATTGTATACAATTCAATTACGTCGTTTCGAATAGAAGGTCAATGTGCTAAGAGAGAGGGATTCATTGTAGTTTGATAGTAATATGACGTACGAAGAAAGATGTTAGTAATGATACCTGTATTGCGCGAATGTATTACCGTAAACTCGACTGCGCAGCATTTGCAATCATCGCGGATAAAAACGCGAATTGAGATTTATCCGAATTTCGCAGCTAATCGTGTTTGTCCACGCCTTTTGTGCTCTTCAGTGTCATAAAGTGCCTTGTAGAGATGAGGACGCAGAGATTTGTGGGCAGTGGCTCATTGTTACACCACCCTGAAGTGGACTTCGCCGCCTTCATAGTCGCACATATTTACGTTTTCAAATTAATAGATCATATAAACTTTCGTTTCGTTTTCATATATATATAAATTGAATTCCTATCTAAGAGCGCCATCCACTTCACCATTTTTTTGAATCTTCAAGTCACATCGGTTCGTTTATGTAGCACGTGCAGCATTCGTTCCTGCTGTTCCTGCAACTAATATTCAACTTCAACGAAGATATCATTTTCTTTTCCATACTAATAGGATACTCACAGTCCTTGCCTAATGGGAACCGAATTCTTTCGTCTTTATTTGTCTGTTCAATTGCTCGAGCAATCGCTTGTTTACAGTAATAGCACTACCCACAAGAAAAGCGTCCAAAGAATAACAATGGCAAACTGAATCCCGATATACACGCTTCATTAATTTATATATAGTGAGCATATATACGTGGAGCCGTTCAAAAATTAATTTTTCTTTACGTCAATCGTCTATTGTACGAATCTGGATACATGTAGTGAACTGTATTTAAGGTATAACTGACTAGAATTACGGTGTGTAAATGTGATGACACGAGAGCAATATTTGATAGCTAAGGTGAACTATGCTAAAACTGGAATTGCTATAAGATGGCAATAAAAAAATGACTCAAGAGCAAACAAAGAAGCAAAAAAAAAAACGATGCAGTACTTCCGTGTTGGTGTCGATTCAATCCGTGCTATTATCTAGTGTTTCAGTCACAGCATTTCGTGCACATACGTGTATTAAATTGTTGTTCTTTTGAGAGTTAGTCTTATTTTCAGGATAACTCGGCCAGCAAAATGGCGTACTCGGAGCCTGTTGATCTGCCACCTTGGTACATTGCAATTACGGCCGCGATTAGAATTGGCTTGTAGTAACGTAAAAGTAGCTATTTCTATTAATTTTTTTTACATTAGGTGATAACATAGACTTACATAGTCGAAAGTGTGAAGTAGATTTTTCATCTGGTACCGTTAAATGTAAGAGATGTCTAGCCATTGTAAGGTAAAAGCGTAAGAGATTTAATTCTGAAACTGCTCAATCCTAACAATGTATTTCCTTCAATGAATACCTTATTAAAGCGAGATACATGATTTATGACCGAGTTTCTTTCGTATCGGTCCAAGACAGTATTCGAAGAGATATACAGAATAGGAGACGCTTGATGAAGCATAGCGGATGCTATTTTTCGCTAACTCGACGAAGATCTAGGACACTGGCGCTAAGTTGCATAATAATGGAAACAGCTCGATTCGGTGTTGCTAGAACCTGAATTGAAACGCCTTAATCGGTGATAAGAACTTATCCGGCCGCGTTAATTGCATTGTACAAGAGTTGATTTTGCCTACTCTTATTTATTCAATTCTGCCAAAATGTTGAGATTGAATGATTTACTGGGCAATCTTTTAACCTATCAAGCGTTTTTATTCGATGTCCCTAAATTATCAGACCATCACAAGGGATTTCGAACGCTAGCAAAAAATCGAATTGGCTCATCCATTGTTTAGTATGTATAGAACACTTCATTAATATCCAATTGTCCAAGTGATTTTATAAGAAGTCGTATTCGGGTTGCCAAGAGTTATAGGTGTTTTTGACCTTTCACGCCACCCAATATAGATTAACTGGCGACAGCTGCGAAAATGTAGGTAGCTGACCTAAATAGGTAGGAAACGCAATTGATAAAATTTTCATAACGTTTGGTTACCTCTTGTAGAGTATCATTGATTGTCTTCAAATCGGCTAACAAACGAAACTGACAACAGCTTGACCACTAGATATATTTGCAGTAACGATCATTAAGAAACAATATTAGAAAGTGACGGAAATAAGAAATTGGCAGCTGGCAGGTACAATATAATACTAAAAAATTTAGGGCAATCAGGCTATGGTGTAGGGGTTATAGAGTGGCAAACCAGCGGGCTAGGCAGCCAGCGGACTTCAAGTACGTCATTTTGCATCGAGTTATCCGCCGCCTACGACCGAATTTCAAAGTAAGTAGTGACTTCATTTTTATTTCAATGTAATTGATGCAGATAATTTTTTTTATTTTGTCACGAATAATAACTACCTTTTACAGCGAGAGTGCATTAGTAATATAAAGTTGCAATTGTTGTCAATCACTATCCTGTGCGGGTATCTATGATAACTAAACAATCTACAGGTAATTATAAGAGAAGCACTGTGTTTCATACAATAATTTTTGTTTCACCTATTTCTAATAATAACTAGAATACTGGTAAGATAGTGATACAATTGTAACAACAATAATATAATCATCGGTCTACAAGGTGCGCATTTTTATGGCGAAAAGCTTTGCACAGATAGAAAATCAGTAGACGAATTCATCATATCATTTACTTGTTGATATTAAATTAGAATTAATATAATTTTAATTAAGTAATGGTATATGCTAGCATATTATATAGGCATCTCATGTCCAATATTTGTAAATGTTAGTTGATTAAACGTGGATCATCTTTGGAAATTTATAAACATATGCCAGTGTGAATGTATGTTTAAGACTGTCTAAATTCACTAAGCGTCAATGGAACTAAGATTTTCGTTAATTAATTGATTAATTCGCTATTACAAACCAAATAATGTTCTAATGCTAATAAATGTTCTGCGTATTACGTTAACCATTACTTAAATTACCATTACCATTACAAAAAGAAGTAACGTAGTAGAACTAATTATTCCGATCCTCATTTTTCTGCGCAACTGACATACTTACTTGATTGACAAAACTTAGTTCCCACTAGATTAATATTGTTTTCGACTAAGTAAAATTATGAAGACTTCTCTTAACCTTCGTTATGGCTTGCGAGATATGTCGTTTCGCCCTGACATGTTCAACGTTTGGGGCCGAAAGCTAAAAGACATTTTAGGCCGAGATTCGCCAATGAATAAACTTAACCCACGACGCGCGCTATCCTTAAAGAGACTAAGCGGGCCTGTGCGGCCCATATGTATGGCCATGCGCATTTTGTTGAAACGGGCTACGTTGCTCGTTTCAGCAAGATGCGGATGCTTGATAAATTCCAAGTAATAACACGTCGTTTGTGGAAGAAAGATGTGGAAGATTGCATTTTGCCCAGATCTGGACCCCTTTATATTTCGTTGTCTTTGTTTTTACTAATGATTTAACAACAATGCTTATGTATATCGACAATGATATTTAGCAGTCTAAGCTGAAAGAGATCAATAGTGAATGCATGCGTTGAAAAATCAGACCAATTAAGAATTTTAGCAAGATTTTTAAGTAAGTCTAACTTTACAGTGTAGGTCTGTACGATGAAATTTCTCCGTTCGAAATGTATTTAATTCCTCTCATTTTATAATTAAATGGGGCGTTTTTTTCTGTGCTTGTGCATATGTTTCCGTATGACAAAAATCAGGTTTGGCGATGACGAGGATAAGCTGTCCTGATGCCGATCCGAACATCTTGTGTATTACAACAGGCACGAAATGCCTCAGCGGTAAATACCTTGCGATGGAGGGTTCCGCACTGTTCGATTGTCATGGGGAGATCCTCGCTCGACGATGCTTCAAATTTCTCCTTTACCAACAGCTTGATACGTACGCTGATCCGGGTGCCGTAAGTTCACTACGAATTTAGAACACATTTGTAAAATGCTTACACTTGTTTGTGTATGCATTTACTAAGTATCGAAACAGGTACGGTGTCTTTTTTGTCGAATCCGTCTACTGCGGGTACTGTGAAATCTACCAACTTTGACACGTTCAACAGCCATTTCAGTGGGGCATAGGTACGACGCATTCTTGGCTTCAGGATCAAAGACGTCAGTGTTGTTTGTTTGCAGGATAAAACAAATCTCATATTAGAACCGGACATAGTATCAGGAAAGCTGATGTTGAAACCTGGCATACAGCTACATCTGTTTATCAGCACTTCGCCATGCGGAGATGGGCGAATATTCGCACCAAATGAAAAGGCTTGCACGGAGCTCATGGATCGAAATGCCGGAAGAGCGTCCCGGGGAGTACTGCGAACCAAGATCGAGGGTGGAGAAGGTAATTAGTTAAATATGGGAGTGAGTATTTTGAAAATATTGTAATGTACATTATAGAAATCCATTCATATTTACATCCATACAGTTAACGCTAATGTGCCTATATAGAACTAACCAGATTATGGTATTGACTTTACTGCTTATACCAAAAGGGTCATATTATAGGGCTACATATTCGGTAACGGTGAGTAAAAATACAGAATCATTGTTGTCAAATATCATTTCATTATCTGTTGCCTCAGGAATTATAACCTTCACGTACCCATCCATTAACTGAATGTATGCATCTTTGCGTGTGTTCGCAGGCACGATACCACTTCCGGCGTCATTTACTGTCCAAACATGGGATGGTATTATGAACGGCGACCAAAGACTTTTGACTCACTCATGTTCTGATAAGCTGCTCCGATGGAACGTGCTCGGTCTCCAGGGCGCGCTACTGTCACACTTCGTGCATCCCGTATGTTATGTCAAATGACACTTTAGTGTATCTTGTGTCTGATGTGGTGGACCAATTAAGGTGTGCAGTCGAAAGCATTTTAGCGTGGTTCACTTACACCATGCAACTTAAGTAATGTAAATTATCACCTCGAAAAAAAAGGTCTCATTTTTTGTTATTTCCTTGGAGAAACCTTATGGAGAAACTATGGATCGTTTTAGACCTCTAAAAATGCATTATGCGAATACTACAGTTTGAAGTTCATTTCGTTTATTTACTAGATAAACTCTATACAACGATAAAAATGACGTCTTAAGTTCACACAAAATGAAACAGCTTGACAATGATTCGCTGTTTCGTATGAGTGTCGTTTGATTGTTTAGATCTACCTGAGTAGCATCGTGCTGGGTTCAATGTTCCATGCAGTTCACATGGAACGCGCCGTGGCCGGCCGCCTCACGGGTCAGTTCCCCGATGGAAACCTTCCGCCCGGCTACAGCCATAATTTTCCAGGGCTTTCGAGGTAATCACAATTATTTTGCTATTTATCCTGTTCGTCCTATTGATATTTTTGCCAGTTGGTGAATTCGTTTATGTTCAAGATAATATATACAAATACTCTTTTAACCGGCGTTGCTTCGAAATTTTTCATTTTATGAGAACGTGAAGTAGTCGTGTAAAAAATTTGTCCCCGATTTTGCAAAATACCAGTAACTGTTTTATTATACGCTAAGCTGCTGTAATGGTAACAAGATTTTTCGGTATGTGCGGTCGCAATGTTTTTCAATTCAAGTTACATGTAATTCACGAATATTGCCATATCAAGACCGATAATTGCTATAATTTAAAATTATAATTACAGCGCCTTACTGTTGTATGAATCTTACAATTCGAAAGTAAATGTATCCGTTATTATTTTTATCATTGTTAGGCTAAGCTGTGTGATGACTCGTACAATTCAGAAATCTCCGAACTTCGCTGTCAATTGGATAATTGGTGACGATACCCCTGAAGTCGTCGACGCTTCAACCGGCCTTCGAGAGACAAATGAAATTTCACGGCTGGCCAAAAGAGAACTCTTTTCAAGGTAATCAACTTCAACTATTATTGTTATTATTATTAAAGGCCTTTAGTAAATGGGTATTGCTCTCAATAGGTTTCCAATAGCAGGTTCTCAGAGAATCTGACTAAAATAGTGAGACTTGATAAAAGGTATTATTCTACATACTAAAGTGAAATCCATGCTTGTTTTGCCTATGTGTAACAACGGGCAGACATCTTGTAGCAGTATGGAATTGGCGACTGTTTTTTTCAAATTTATTTTTCTACTTAATCTGGAATATCGAAATGCCATTGATACCCTCTCAATAAATTAATTGGCCGAGCCGCGGTTCACACTGATTCACGTGTATTGTTACCGTTAACCTTTACACAACCGTATGCTTTGTCACTATGATATGTAGTATGTGAACTAATTATCAAAAATCTTTTTTCTTGATGCAGGTTCCTCAGTCATTATAAGAGTCGCACTTCCGAAGCCACTTTGGATGAGCATCTCACGTACCGCGCTGCGAAGGAACTTGCATTTGATTACGAGTTTGCTAAGCAAGCGATGTTCCAGGCCATGGAACAAGCAAAATTAGGTCGGTGGGTTACTAAGCCCGAAGAGTGCAGTGGCTTTAATCTGGCTGATTAGAAAAAGCCAAGTGACCTTTTCATCAATACCGACCAAATCGGGCCAAGTTTGTTAGTCGGTTTTCTACGTATGATCTCGTATATTATGGCCTCATTTCTGCTACCAACTGTTTTAATTACCTTAATCTGCCAAGGACGCTGGCTGCTGTTAACAGTGTAATATCTTTTACTTTAGCGGTGTCAAAAAGAACAGAACTCATCCTTGCCCTATTTTAAGATCAAACTGGGTCTACTGAGTGTTACTATGTTACGTTTCACAGTGACAGCCTCAGCTTCCGATTCCTTTTACGCAACTTGCTTAAAAGGCTGAACATTCATTTTGAAAACTACATCTCATGGACTATCCACATCAGACATTGTGGACAGATATCTTTTATCGACATTGCACCCATAATAAGTAGCTCATTTCACCGAAAATAGCTTTTAAACTATTCTGTAGGATATATTAATATACAGATGTGACTGTCTATTGGAGGAGCTTTATTACTATTAGAAATCCATAGAATAACCCGGTAAGGTTAATCGGTTATGGATGTACGTGGGCACTGGTACGAATATTTCTTGCTGACATATAGCTCTAGTAATAATAAGTGAAGTACTCTATTATATGTTAACCAAATATTAATGCCACACTAAACTTTCGATAAAACTGAAACTTCTATCGAAATGGGCTAAACTTGTACACGGTTATTATCGTGATGTATCATGTGACACTACCTGCACTCCACCTAACGTGTTCTGCGGGTGTTAACTTTATTTTTCTGTTGAAATGTGAAATCGTATTTGTGGCCCCTCTGGACGGACTCAGTGTGGCAAGATTTTGTTCGTACATTTACTTGCATTAGTTGGAGTTCGGGCGCTGAGCAGAGTAAACTGCGTGCCTTCTAAGCACCGAAACGTCGAATTTGGCGATGTTTGTCAGGTGTCTTGTTTTCTTTGTGATTTCTCTATTACTGTTCCCAGTGGGTGGCATTTGGGGGCTGACAGTAACAACAGCGGCATTTTTTGGATACTTGTTGAATGTACTTGACCCTATCCTTGCTCACTAAGGTAGACTAAAGTAACCAGCTTTACTTAGTAAGAAACTGGAAATTGCCATCTTCATACTTGTGTAAACATTACTATGTAAATTATCTTTAGGCTTAAGGCGCGCACACAGCTTTTCGACATGATACGATATCTTATATCACTTGCTTATTTTTATAAGGCACTGATGCCTTATACATAATTGTAACAAACAGCTTTTTGGTTTCGTAAGTGCCGTGTGGTGCTTCCTGTTGTACTATAGTTGTATCGTATTGATTTTTGAAAGGTTATAAATAGAGACTGTATAATCAATGCATTTAACGCGTCTTTAATTAGGCCTTCCGGAATACTTTTTAATTCACATGTAAATAGAAGCACGTGGAAAAGCCCAACAGATTCTAGCCTAGAAGGTTTGATAGCATTATAAATGTGTTGAAGTATAATGTTTGCCAGTCCCTAAAATTTGAGTATTTCAATTGGCTCCTACCGCTACTCGAACAATCTATCTACTATCAAAAACAACGATTTCGGAATTTTAGAAAAGAATTTAACAGTCCTTAAAGCAACACGTTAGTATCACACGGACTAATACGCGCTAATTTAGGCTTATATGAAACGACAACAAAGAAGGTCAACGAAACCCATACAAGTATAGCGTTTTTTTTTATTACTTTTTTCATTCCGCATACGTATAAGCATTTTCTTGGTGCACCACAGAGATGGTACTTCAGTCCATAGAAAGAGCAAGTCGTCGCATATCAGCACCTATTGTGAAGTACATATTTACAATATATTATAGCATATCTAGCATTAAACGAATACAGGAGTCACTGTTAGGACATTATGTACTGCTAACCGCCGGGGCTGTTTTCGTTTCTTTTTTGGATTAAAAAAAACAGAATCGGCATTTCAATGGCCGAAAATGTATAAATAGATTTTTTTATCAACAGAATCAATACACAATTGATCGACAATTCGATTTGTCAACTTCGGCTGTCAATGATGTACCTCAACCAACATATTTAATTAGAATTTTTGATCTATCTAATTATGAGCACATGTGATGAAACGTTTGTTTATATAAATGGAAAATAACAAGGGCATTGTAATATAACATTTGTTCCTCGACTGCCAAATATGTTCATTTGAAGGTCAATGTAGCGGCTGGATAATCACTGTTCGGCCACGATAATGTCTGTCGCATCTTACTTTTCACACGATCTATCTTCCATAAATGAGTTCATCTCATCATTAGTTTCATGAAATCGCATTCATAAGTCGAAAACATACTATCTTCATTCTGCGATTTACTTTTGCAGATCATCAATCAATTATCTATCCGTGCACATCATCCATATGCATGTGTATATTTATGTACTCTGGTTATCGTCCGGTGTTGTCGCTTTTCTTTTTGCTAGTGCTCCGTCTTCATTCACGTGCTCATTATTTTCCACCGTCATCTTTAAGTTTTCTTGCCACGTAATAAAGTTCAAGAGGCCGATTCTGTTTCCAATAGCGTTCATTGATTTGGTCGAGAGTGACGTGGGTCGGCAGAGCAAGGAACGACGCCGTACCTGTGCTCACGTACAGAGTATAAACGACTTTCGAGTCATTTGCGCCTCCGGTGCCTGCACCTGCGTCGTTAACGCCGCCAGCGGCCGATCCCAATGAACCACCACCAGACTGCTGACTTTTGTTTCCACCGGCACCCCCGCCTCCGCTGTGGTTGCTGTGGCTATTACTACCATCGGAACCTGACGTGTCGAGCTCGTAGCGAGTTGTGCAGTAAGCGGCTAAGTGCTCGGCCGTGGCGTTACCTGTCGTCTTCATGTATCTATAATAAACGGTACGAAGCGGTAACAGGAGGCGATAGAAAAACATCATGCAAAACATTTATGACAGTATGCGTGGCGAGCAGTGAGTAGCAATATTATACTAAATAATAATGTGTGTTCAAGACGATAATTAGGCATTCCATTACACGGTAGTATTAAATTAGATATACTATACAGAGAGAGTCGAAACGTTGTTAAGGTGAGCATCGAAAAAGAGGGAGCTCAACATATTAAACAAAATAAATATAATACTAAATGATCTGGATGTACTGTTTCTTCATATATGTAGATAAATAGCACTGCTCTTAACATTTGAAAAGACAATATTCTAAAGTTGTATCCTCGATATTCGTCCAGATGCAAAATCTTGCTAAATTCAATTGCTTCAATTGTTCTGTTGGTGAATCTTAAGACAAGAACGTACCGGATCTGGCTGTCTTGGGAGGGCTCGCTGGGATGAGGTTTAACGACCAGCTCAATTTCGTTTACTGTAACAACGTTGTCGGTGGATGATTCATCCGTGTCTTCGGGACAAGCCACCGCCCGGCCTCGTTTGCGTTGAGGAGGCTATAATAATTATAAAGACACAATTTGCTTGGTAAATAACAAACACATGTAATGGTGAAAAAAAGATGTATATATATCTTGCACTGCATCGATGGTACTTGAGCAAATGCGATGTGTCTAAACGATCTAGCTAAATCTGGTCTTGCATAGGTTTGTGTCAATTGATGTTAACGCTACCCAGTTAATTTTCTCCTCCTCAAAAAGGCTGCTAGCTATAATATACTCATGAATTCCGTTCATATTTAACTTGAGATAGAAAAGAGAAAAGATACATCTAATTTTTGCCTCAAATACATAACAAGCTAGAATACTAGTCTGTGAATCTACAGCCTACAACATTTTCCTCAGACACTCCCGTTCAGATGGATCTTCATCAAAAATATATTAACAGACCTTCAGCAGATCGTTATTTCCGCAAATCTTACAGACCACAGTAATGACCAACCTGCGGAGTAGAACTGCGGCTGCTTCCGCCGTCGCTAACCGATCCGTCATTGTGACCGCCGGTCCCGGTCTGTTGTGGACTAGGAGCGCTATGGGGAGCCCCTACTGTCGCTGAATGACCACTTGCTGGGGTGGGCTCCTCTTCAGCCGTGGCACGATCACCCGCTGGTCGCTGCTTCCGGTTGGCCAGTTTTCGGCTGAGGGCCTGTGCTTTGAGGCCCTCTTCGATCGATGAAGCGAAAGCTTGTCCACACGTCTTGTTCAACTTAGCCAACACCCGCTCCTGGCAATCGATAATTGCATGGTATATTTATTGCATTCTCATGAAATGGCAGACAGGTACGGTAAGATAAAATGGAAATTGAACTGAACTGAACTGAACTCGACACTGCGCAAAACAATAATTTCGTTGGCGATGATATCACAATAGTATGTATCCAATGGCAGTAATTAAAGCACAATTTAGCTTTCCAAACTTAAGTCACTAAACGCTTTCGATAAACATACAGATTCCGTTTCGCACTGGTATGGGTTAGTCAAAGGTATGATCGACCATTCAGGCTGGTGTTACACCCTCAATAACAGCAGGCCGTCATTATAAAGGTTGCCTCTTATGTACGTTATCGTTTTATATGTATTGTTTACTTAACAAAGGTGTCAATGGAAATTATTATTATTCAGATTCAAATTTCATTTGTATACATAAATGAGATGGTTAGACAAAACGTTGGAACATCTCCTTTAGTTGAACTCACCCTGCACCAGTGTAAAGGGCAGTTATGGCACCAATTTCAATAATATCAATCTAAAACACATTAACAGATTCGCATAAAGAGAGACTATACACACTGAGTACGGGTAAAGTATTAAATAATACTTACGCTACTTAAGGGTAACAGCATGGTGAACTGATAAGCTATTGCTATCATTTTTCCATGTTATATAGTTTTAATCAAAAAGGCCACTCATAGATTTTCAACGGATATATTTTGTATGCCTTAAAATAAATAAAATAAAAAATAAAATCAGTGCCGATCGAATCGAATGGAAAGCTAAATAGTTTAAACCCTGAACAGTCAAAGTGGATTGAACCAGTAAATCACACTGATAACTACCTGATAATGGTCGTACTCGTCACGAGATGGGTAAATCTTGGCAATGAGTGCATCAAAGTTTGGATCGGCCCGAAGACTACGTTTGGAGACGAGCTTCTTACGACAGGTCGGGCATTCTTTGTTGCCAGATCGAAGAGCTATTGCGGGAGAATTGATAGATATTTAGCACGAAGCATTTAAAGGAATAACCATTAGCACCGCGCGTAAATGAAATTCCAACTGTGCTACCATTATATCGTATTCCAGTTGGAGCTCCATGATCGTGCAGTGTTATCGAGAACCCTTACCAGTACCTTAATAAACATGGTAAGCCTTTCAGTGTCTGTATAGCTATAATAGGACTAAACATCGCCATACATGTTTAACAAATTAACTGGTGTAGGATGTTTCCGGTTGATCTCAACACAGAAAAACCCAGGACAGGTTCTGCAAGTAGTCTAGCCATCACAGCAGTAGAGCGACCTAACCTGTATGAGCCCTATAGTTTTCGTTTCTATGCCAACGACTGATTAATCATTCAATCAATGTTTGGTCACTGCGAGTGCCATTATTGCAGTAGATCCATTCAAAGATGTAAAAGGTACACTCACACAAAGATATATAGACAGATAGATATGCAGGCACGTACTTACACAACACGGAGAAAAAAAACTCAGGTCAAGTACCAAAATCATACTCATATTAGTGCGCCTTTGTTGATTTTAAGGACTGGCACAAACAAGTTTTCACATATTTCCTGCTGTTAATGCTATCGGACACGAAGTAAACGCAGTGATTAGCTCCGTCAGGTTTCGAGATGCCCACTAAATATTTTAGCCCTCGTTGAAGTTACAGTGGCTCACAGCTGAGTGACTCAATTTATTGCTTAGTCACGCACATATTGATTTGATTCGGATGGATGAAAAGAAAATGCCCGTGAATACAAGTTGTAGCAAAATAAACAGCTCTGTATATAGGATGTCATTCCCAGCTGTGTGTAACGCCCTCGCTAATATTAGACTAATAGATGAGTCATGCCGTTAGTCAATTGTTATGCTACAGAGTTACTACATTAAAGGCTAGTGAATTGTAACGGCCATGCTGTAACCAGAAACGTAAAAACAAAAAATTGCAGACTCCGCGCTCAACTCCAACGATCTTGTGATTTCATAAAAAAAAGACGAATCGTGCAATAGTTTTATATCAACAATAGTTTATTATTCTAGTGTTTTATAAGTGACTTATCTACTTAACTAGGATAGGCGCGATGAACCCACGCTATTAGATATAGGCACAGTAATCAGAGTTAGTAGTATACTAACCGCATTCCAGGAAATGGTGTGACGATATCCAATCATCAAAGGCAAAAAATCTACACAATGGATAGAAGCATTTAGCCGGAACTCCTAAACGGGTAGGCAGCCATTCATATTATTGCGTTGTAATAGCAAAACTCAGTGAGAAGTTGCATCGATCTATTTGCTAGCTTGGTTTATATTAAAAAATAAATTACCATAAGACGTGTATGGCCGCCAAAAAGGTAACTTGTCAAATATATTGTACAAGGTTTTAGTAAATGCACGGAAAATGCCTCAATTTAAATCAGTATGAAAAACGTCTACCAGAAAATAAATGTTTCGTAATTCAATGAAATATTAAATTATGAATGTACGAACATGGCCCGCGTACACAATTATGGATGTCAGGTGCAGTATTGTAGTTAACAAAGAGCTCTCCGATCAAAAAAGTTCGGTTTCCGGAAAAAATTCCAAAGCTGCTAATTTTGGAAAATAAAATCACTTTACTCTAATTACAAACTGTGCCGTCGGATGTCATACCAGGCAAAATAATAAGACATGGCAGTGCTCCTTTTCATTATAGCCGGAGAATTCCAAAGGCATGTCCAGAGATGAAATACAAGCATCTGTGCAAGATGTCAGTCTATATGTCTTCGCTTTTTTGGACCACAGCAAAACATGATTTCTATTTACTCAATTCATGTGAATTGGCTAGTTAGCTGAATATATACAACACGTCCTTATAGAGTCCTCACTTTGTTTTTGGCAACATACATGTGGGCCACGTTACCACTGTTGAGCAAAGTGGTATGCTCAATGTGACTTTACACAATAAAACACGACATTTATGGAAAAAAAATACGGAAGTGCTTAAACTTCCAACATACGGCTATTACACAAATACGGTTATATGCTTCGTGCTCATCGAGCATCGGCGTTTTGTAACGTAAGTTTTGCTGCAAAGTTAAGGCTTGAAGTGCATATTTTTAGTCCTATTGTATCTCCTTGTTTGCATCTAGCACTTTTCAACCTACGAAAAAGCCCATACCTGCTACGCATGTAAGTATGATGATGTGTACAACGTATTTAATTTCTCCATACCTATAACAATCCAGGTATGTAATTGCATACAACGAACTTGTGCTTCTGCTTTTACTATTGAAAGGTTTTAACACTCACCTGTAATAATGCACTCTTGACAAAATCTGTGTAGGCATTCTTTGGTGGTCATGGTTGTCTTGAGTATATCTAGGCAAATGGGGCACATTAATTCCGAGTGAAGGGAACGTTGAGAAACCGCAATTTCCGTATTGTCAGTGCAGACCTAGAACGTAGCACAATATCACAATAGGTATTTTTTTCTAGTTATCGGACTACAAAAGAGAAATATTCACATTTATTAACGTTTCGTAAAAGTCGTCATAAATTCGTAAAGTAATGCTCGACCATTAAGACATTCTGACCTGTACTTTGATTCACTCGTATTATATCGATTGTTGCATTAGACACCTACCCCCCCCCCCCCCCACTATTATCTGATAGACATCTACTACAACAAACTTCTTTTTATGTTATATTCTCACAGTCAAGGCATAAAAATTATATTCAAAATTTGAGAGACTAAGGCCATTACCTGCAGTTATTGTGCTGCCGCGTAATCCTAGTTTCTACTATGATCTGTAAGATTTTTGCGCAGTTCAAATACAATATTCTGCAAAGGTTCTTGAACCACACTCGCCGAGCCTACTCAACGTCTGCTTAACCGACCCCAAGAGCAAACTGACAACCGTTAGGTCGGAGTTAAAAGATGTGTAGGAGTTAAATAAACTCCTACATATCTTTTATTAAACACTATCATACCTAAGTCGATCATGTGTTCACCCACCGCGGACTGAATAATAGTTGTAATAAGAATAGTAATAATCTTAGTTATTATTACTATGTATTAAAATAAAGTTCAGTGATGTTTTCGTCGTATAAAGTAAGTTACGCGGTTTTTCACGCTATGCTTTCGTGTCTGGTGCACTCACGCCGTCTTATTCTAATTATATATGTCATAAGATTATAAGCTGTTGTTAGTCAGGAACGGCTATTGCGTAATCTATGCTCAACCGCGTTAAACAAATCACAAATTCATGAGTGCTGGTAACGCGACATACAGTTTTTATAGGAGTATTATCGAGTATCGGTAGGTCTATAATCTGTTGATAATGTGAACTTTGTTAAGAATCTTTATCTCATCACTTTATTCTCATTATGATTCTTTTTACTAATTCGTTCTGAGTAATAAATAATTGTTGACAAGTTTGTTGTTAAAAAGTGAAGCCTTTCTAAGCTGATCTTCAACTGTTCTCTTGTTTAGCAGAACCTTAGAATCAGCTTTTGCTATTCCTCTAACGACTGGGAGGAACACGAAATGTTCAGCTGAGGAGACGCGGGGTTACGAATACACAAACCTCTTGTGGAGTGCGGTGCATCTCATACAGGGACAATTCCCAGGTTCGAGCTGTTCCTAGGGGGTCCATCGTTGTCATCGCCTAACTCTCCTACGACGGAAAGTCAAGCACATCAAAGGAAAATGTCGCAAGACACACGATATCAAAGCGCCAGCAGTAAGAAGCACAAATACGCAATAATATGTTACTGCCAGGCGTACTCCAACCAGAACAATGAAATATGCACATACACCTTCTGATGCTGCTACAAGCTGTCTCGTATCCTGTCTGTTTACAGAGGAATGAACGACGGACTGCACACCCCTCTGACAGAATGTTGGCTGAACCCAACCAACTAGCCAGCGGAACGGCGGTACAATAATACAAATATTATTTTTCCTTCGCTCTAACATATAAACAACAGCTAGCATCTACGGCTAATTCAGCACGAAAACAACAGTGAGCTATTGCCTCAATAATGACATTGATCTCTGACTGGCTAACTGCTCTGGCTGTACTGATTGAGTGAGTGCCGAGATCGCGCATATCAGAGCTTACCGCTACGGGGGAAAGATCTGAGGGTTTAGATAAGGCCTGTGTGGCGGGCGGCTCAGTGTTGCCATCAGCCATATTTTGCGAACCTAATAAATAAAGCAACCAAATTTTCATACTAATAATAACAGTAGAGGATATCAATTTATCTTGTATGACAACATGGCGACATCGTTTTTTCTTTGAAAAAAAAAAAAACGAATTTGATGCAGTTTTAAAGTTCAAAAAGTAACACAAGCATTCACATGAATACAATCTATTGCAATATTTCACATGAAACTAATATGGGCATTCATTCGATTTTAGTAAAATAAACAACTCCATGCTGAATAGAATAGGTCCTGCATTATTATTCAGTTTATCGCCAGTGATACTCCAATGAGAACTGCACAACGTGCACATAGAGTGTGGTTGTGTATTTTGTTAAATGTGTAAGTGTATAAGATTACAGAGGTTACTGTGTTTCCGCAGTGAAATTCCGGATTCTAAGTTGTGACATGAGTCATCTGAGCTAGACTCATAAAGTGCAACTTTTAATACTACGATGCGCATCTGCTCGGTGTAGCTAATCTATTTACACAGCCATGGTAGAAAGTAAGTCGAATTAAGCTGACAGAGCTTGACGTCCAAAAATGAATCACTTAAACTTTGGGATTTATATACATCCCAGAGATTTATGTCTATTTAAGTTCAATAGCGAACTAAGGAAAAGCTTCACTTGTAATAAGAAAAAAAAATAACCGAGCTTCTACTGAAGACCTACTCATAAATTCTTGAAAAAGACCAGAATGTTCGATGCAAATATTAGACACGTTCAGCGTTACTAATATCAGCCAGTCTGACATGATTGATGGTAACGAATATATAAAAAGACCCTCAATTCCCAATAACAGACGTTTGCTCAATGATTTCATGATGTCAAAGGAGTCGTTGTTCAACCTGATTCTCCTATAAGCACGCGAACTAGCGACATCTATCTAAACTTTCTGGAGCGGATCAGCACATGTCGCAGCAACCTGATTTCAGGGCTATTTATATACGAGGCAACAAACATCGCACCACTTATTGATATTGACCTTATCTTCAAGCGAGCCGTTTTCGGTCGCCCCATATAATTTGGAGCAGAATTTCCAGGTAAGCTGTAAAATATCCACCCACTTAACTAGGTTGATTCGAGGTTCGCTAGTTACCCTTGGCGCGGGTATCAGCCATTGTCACACCTCTTAACACTCGTCTGCTTCGTTAATCGGTTTCAGCATTTAGCGTCATGGAATTTTGTTTAGCGAAAGTCCTCATGCGTACACCATTCGCCATATCGTGTGTATCCGTCGTGTGCGTGAAGTCCACGCTCCCTCCCCGACCAGACCCCAGCTTACTCATCCAGCGGCAGAGTCTATTCGGTGAGATAACAAAGCAATTTGCTCCGAATGTATTGTGCAGTGTATGCGAGCTAAATTTGTCCTTTTCACTAGAATTCGGCAAAAGTTTAGTGGAAATCTTTTTTTTTTTTTGTTGCTAACGCAATAACGGTGTGATGCTACCTTCGATCAACAACCGTTGTTGATAGATTACTAGCAGAGCGTCTAGTTGTGAGGGAAGCTCATATTTTTACCGCGTTAACAGATGATCAGCAGCCGAAGTCAATTGATGTAAACGCGCTCTGAGCGACAAATAGGTGTGAGTAGACGCCAAACTTGATGCGGGCAGTCTATACCTGTTAATTAAGCCCTGTAGGAGCAAACTGTCGCCACCTGTTGAATTAATTTCGCTGATGACCCTCATAGTGATAATATATATATTCAGTATTACGTGTAGGATTCCTATTATAATAAACATTTCGCGCTGTACCAACAGTGGCAGTAGATGTGTTTCGATTAAACAAAGTCAACCATATTCTGCCAAGTGATTGTGTCAACTGGAGATTACTGTGGCTCAGTCATGGTCATTAATAGATATTGGTTGTAATCCACAGTGAGTGACTCTGTTATTTGTCAAGTTCCGTTCTTGTCTTTCGACCGTGCATCGTACGACAGTATTCTGAATTAGATTGGGTATCTTATTTTTGAGAATTTTAAAATCCACTGGTAGGAATTGAGTGGTCGTATTTGTTTGAGAACTGATGAAAATGAAGACGCGTGCAACGAAAAAGCAATGACGTTGGCTTCTTATAGCGCGAACTCTGGCGCACTGCCATGTTTTTACTACGGCTATTAGGTGGTATTGGTTGTCTATATATATTGACATAATGTGGCAGAGTTTTTGGGGCACAAGTTGACGTACGGTTTATGAGCGCACAGTACGATATTGTCAAACGCTACGAATTATCCCCGTGATTGTGTTGGTAGTACGTTTGTTCACTACACGTAGAGACGCATGAAGTGATTTAAGGTTTGAAGTCACGCGTTTCCGTCTGAGGTCTTAGGAAGCTTGTTTAACTAAGAAATAGAACATAAAACTGGAAACATTTAGAATGAGACCGACGAGCTGTTTGCCGCTCCACAATAATGTGTTAACCTCGTAGTGGGAATAGTGGCTTTTATCTTGCTACAGAAATTCGTTGATCATACGGATTGATAAACTTTTTCAGTTAATTCTTGTACTCTTCTTAGGAAAACATATTGATTATCAATTTAGTTTATGGTTACCATTTAAGGAACATTACATAAAAGAACGTGATTTCTGCACAAACTGCGCAGTATTTGCGCACCGATGTACCATTGGAAGGAAATAATATATGACGACGAGATCGTCTTGCTTCGCCGCATCGCAATAAAATGCATTTTGCGATGTTCTTGTGATTTCTGCCGATTACGAGTTGTGCTCTATTTCTGACAGCTTTCTGCAGAAGGGATTCACTCATATCGTTTTTTGGGCACACAAAGTAAATAGAGTTTTACGAACTGTTTTTATTGACAGGACGGCTCGGGTAAACTACCTGACTCCGATAACGGTGCGTCTCTTCCAGAGGTACATATACGCCGATGCACACTTGGAGTACATGTCAGATACTGCAGATGCCATGAATTGTAATTATCAACGTGTAGAATACTTGGCTTGCTTCGTAATTACCTGAAATTCAGTAGTAAATTCAAAGTAGTTGTTAAAGTCTTGCAATCACGGTGATACCAAATAAAAGAAAAAGTCCTTGTAGTGGTGCAGTTGTAACGGGTTTGTCTGCGAACCGTTCGGACACGTGGGGTAGTCGAGGTTCGAACCATCGAATGCACTAGCTTCCGTGCTGGAGGTTAGTTGCGCTTGAAGCCAAGTAAAAGATGCAAAACTCGAAAACATTGGCGATAGATAATAAGTTAATCGACAGACATTTGCGTACGTAGGTATATCTGACTAGACCTAAAACCTATATTGCATACCGCTGATGGTGTTCTTTTGACAGTAAGGCCTATTTTGGATTTATGCACGACAATTTAATATACGCCAAAGGCTACCTTTATCAGCGTACGTGGATGAAACGCTAGCCTAAGGCCATCCACCCAGTGAGATAAAAAGAGAATAATTTGATAAATTAAGTACACAATTTTTACCCGAGGACACATAAGCTATATGCGCTTTGAGCAATCGTACGAAACGAAAATAATTATGTATACTACATTATAATTGTAATTATTCTCATGAATTTTGTGTAGTTATTTTAATGGTTACTTAGTGTTCAGAGATTGTTGTGCGCATTTGTATGGCTTAATTAAGCCATTTCTAGATCGGCATCCCTTTAAATAGTATAAATAATAACATTTAAATTCTATTCTTAGATCCTAATTAAAATCCCTTTAAATAGAATAAATTTAAGCGTACGACTACGATCCATTAGCGTGTGCGGAATCCATATCCATTGCTTTGCTTAATCATTAGCCCTATGTGACCCGACCCTTGTTGTGCATATTACTGGGTAGTGCATACACAGAGGTCGCAAGCTTTCCCAATAGTTAGTATGGGGTCTATGCCCAGTCTGTTTCCGATATATAACTCGTCATTGTTTCTTTATTAGGTTTGTCAATCAAAATTACTCATGTTATTGTGAGTGTAATAACAATGTGATATATTTATAGTAATTTGTATATATATTAACAATATATAGTAATTTTCAATAGACGTCGGCGTTGTTCGAAATGTGGCCATTTACTACCTTTTGTTTAATTCTATGTCCAAATATATCTAGTATATTATAGATAGAAAAAAAACTATTGTAAGTGTCGTCGTATCTTGTGCATTTTTGTATCCTTTTATCGCAGCCAATGTCTGACGAACTGCCGCGCCTCGAAGCCCGAGAGGCAAAATTGCCCTCGACATGCAACCTTGCCGCAGCCGGAGATGACAATATGAGTGAACCTACTGAACAGACTAATTCTGTCGAAGAGGATGTTGAGCAAGTGATGATCGACGTCGACACGGAAGAAGTGGATTTCAACCACGGACGTCTCACGGAGATTCGGGGACTTGAGGAACTGAGACGAATTCGTGTTCTGGGCTTCCGGAACAATCTTCTTAAGAAGATAGAGAATTTGGAAACGCTTACCACTCTTGTCGAACTTGAGTTTTATGATAATCAAGTAAGGAAATAAGGGATACCAAGGGAAGAAGAGACCCTACGTAGTGATGAATACGATGAAAATAATAATATGAAATGTTTACATTGTCTGTAAAGCGTGTTTGTATTGTGTTTATGAGAGCGCCAAGCAAGTTTACCCCGTATTCAGTGCTCCGCTTAACTTTACAATTTATTAAGTGTAGATATCATGAACATCAGATCGCTACTTAGCAAGAATAATAGATTCGGTTATATATTATTTTCGAGTATACATCAGATAACTGAACTTTAATTTGTATACGATTTGTACGTACTAAACATATGTAATCATTCAAATCTTTGCAGATTACGAAGATTGAAAATTTGGATACGCTAGTAAACCTGAAGATTCTTGACCTGTCATTTAATCGTTTGACAGTAATCGAAAATCTTTCGTCCCTTCGCAGTCTTGAAAAGCTTTACCTCGTCAACAATCGTATCTCGAAGATTGAAAATTTAGACGCGCTTGAGAATCTTCGCTTGTTGGAATTGGGTGCCAATAAAATTCGTGTACTCGAAAATTTAGAAAAGCTCACGTCACTTACCGAGCTATACGTTGGAAAGAATAAAATTGCCAAACTTCAAGGTTTAGAAACACTCGTTAACTTGGAGACGTTAAGCGCTCAGAGCAACCGACTATTGCACATTGAAGGGCTTGACAACTGTACTAAACTTAAGGGGCTTTATCTTTCTCACAATGGGCTAACAGCAGTGGAGAATCTTGAACAAAATGTAAGTGAACTTGCTAGTGGTGTCTGTCAGGTATAGCTTTCTTTTTGAAAATCTAAGGTATTTTTCGGAAAGAGTTACACGTGGCGAGATAGCGACTATAAGATTGACCAACTGCGCCTTGATTTAAGATTATCAAAGTTGGAGCTCTAACTAATGAATATTACAGAGGCGATTAAACAGAGTGGGCTTTTATGACGTTTAATAATATGGTACAAAAAAAAAAGTATTATATTGTTTCTGTCGGTTTTTTATGTGTGTTATGCCTAAGGTTATCCTATACTTTGTAATTATGCATTCAAGCATAACCGCTAATATTTTTGACGATCTAGTAGTAGCTATGATATCATCACGATTGATTTCGCGCTCGAAATTTAGCAGTTTTGCCTGTTACGTAATTGGGCATACAAGAAGGACAGAATCAATCCTATCAAAAATACTTGATGCAGATACACTAACTTAAAAGGCAAAAGCAAACAATTTCTGTTAGTTTACATACAGATTGCTATTGCCACTAACCATTGAAATCTACAGGTCGAGTTAGAGACATTAGACTGTGCCTCGAACCGGATCAGCAAACTTTCCGGAATAATACATCTCAGTAAACTTACTGAGTTCTGGGTACGTTTATAACACGTTATTTCCCTTGATAGGTTACTTGATAACGTATAAATCTGTGATCTTCTATGTCAGTACCCTTGACATCTCATTTTGCTACAGAACCTCTATATTTTATACATTGTTAAGGTAGCTTAAATTGGTTTGTTATATAAACTACGATAGTAGACGTTACTCCGTTCTACTCAATTATAGAACAATCAAGCGGTAAGATAAAGCTTTACGATTACTACCATTATCGTAACCATAATATGACAATTTCAGGAAATGACAATAGTAGAGTTTAACTATTGAACTAGCAAATCCTATCAAGTATTTCCTAATCCACTACATGCCTTTATGAAATTGTTTTTTGTTAACCATTCTCATTTGTTTTTACTTTTGATTATGCAGTTCAATAATAATCTCATCGAAGATTGGCATGAGGTTGACGTGTTAAAAGAGTTTCCCCAGTTGGACACCGTCTACTTGGAGGGCAATCCGATTTCGATGGATCCAAACTACCGTCGAAAGATCATGCTTATTTCACCAAGTGTCAACCAGATCGATGCGACACTGTGTAGACAGAAGGCATTATAAGCACTTGTCCTTATACATATACCACCTTTTAGAACCAATTCATTGTTCGTTTAGTGAGAGGTGTACCGCCGTCGTATTTGATCTTTTTGCATTACGGGATAAGTTGCTTCCCGCCGCCACCTTTCCTGTAAGTACCTTTACCTCCGTGTGTGTTGTGGGCATGTTTGCGCGTATAATACTCTGTAAGGCTGAAAAAAATGATAAATGTGAACCTTATTTGTATTTGGGACTCCTCCGTACCATTCACTGCGCACTATAACGTTGAAGAGTAGGAGGAACGGAGCAATGACTACAATACCAACGTAGTATTATTATGTGAGATAACGATAATAGAGTTATTGCGTATGTGGCGGTAAACTCGTTGAAGTAGGTACTAGCTAAGCACCGGACCCCGATTTGAAAAATGTAGTTGATTAGACGAGAGAAAATGAAGTGACTTATAACGCAAAGAGGAAAAACAATCGAAACAATCTATTCACTGCTTGCCAGTAGTTGAGATGCTGCCGTGCAAGAAGAGGCTAGATGAGGATTAACAGGCCAGAAACACGGCGAAGAGTATTACGTGAAACAAAAGGTGATGATTGTTGTATGATGCGGTTCTAGCCAAATGGCGCCAATGTTTGTTATCTGTTTGTTGTGTTCGGCTATATAATTTATAATTGAAATTTATTTTCTGCCAAGTCGTTAATGCGAATTTCCGTCAACGAATCGTGACCGCTTTGTTTTGTTTTAAAACTTATAAAACATTAACGTAATCGTACTTTGATATTAGGTATAAAATGTTATATACTACTTAATTCATGGATTAAATTCATTGATTTTAAGTAGCCCCATTGAAATTTTTTTTGTTAACAGTTAGCAGCTGCGTCGGCCGCAGCCACGTGAAGCCGTTCGAGTACCTCTTTGTTAAATTGTTTGTGCTTGTTTCGTTATCTTGTTATTGCTATATTTTTCCTTTACGTTTTGTGATTGCTTTGAGTGAACACAGCGTTATATGAATAGAAAAAAAAAATGGATCTTTCATATTGAAGCCGTCTAAAAATTAGTGTTTTTAATCACTTATTGTTACCTTAGATATTAATTTCATTGTACCCTTCGTAAGGTAACAGTAGTTAACAATTACAGTGGTAAGCGCTGGACGATAGGTTGGACGTGGTTCGGACGTCGAGGCCACACAAATAAGGAATTTACATTTTTCCGACATCCATACAATTAAACCTCGTGCAACTATAAAATAAATGAGCGGGATCATACCTATTGTTAGAGCTGGTAACGTAATAATATGGCTACGATTGTTTTTCTAAATAAAGCGTAAAGTGCTGAAGTGAATATTGTCGTTGATCGTTTTCTTACGGACTACACTGCTATTACTCTTTAAGCCTTATAACGTAGTACGGAGTCAACATAATACGCAGAATCGATGCGGAGCTACACATCCTGTTGGAAATTCGTTTCATGAAACAGTGTAGTTTCAAACATCCAATAGCTTGCGAAGAATCTATCTAAAGTTGCTAAATATTGGGTTAGATAATAAGTTACCTCATTTTTTTTTACTGAAAAAAGAAATATCGTATCGTGTAACAATATGTTGTTATGCAGTGCACTCTCCGTCATTGTCTGCCTCTATCTCCTTGCTTCTCACCGAATCATGTATACCGTCTCGTCAGAAGGTACCGTGTTTCGAAAAAAAAAGTTCTAATTACATTTTTAATCGTTGATCCGTATCAAAGGCAAGGCCACGAAGATGCTTGTCTGATAAAAGGATAAAATAAAAACTCGGTGGCGCAAGGTGCGGAGAGAGACTATGTAAGGTACAGTAAGACCTATTATTTGAATTCTAATAGGGCAGCACTTTGCGATGTTTGCCGTACGTAGCCTTGCGTTTTCATAAAGCAGAATGGTCTGACTTCTTCTGTGAAGTCTTTTCTCTTAAACAGCCTTGACTCGATACAGGTGAGACAAATAAACGCGCCGATCAGGCTTTATTCCTATCCCTTGAAGTACTAAATATAAGAAATGAAAAACATGCTTCTTAGGGAATAATTTGCAGTGAATCAGGCGCATAGAGTCCCGCCAAATTTTTTGAGATAATTTAGTTGGACCCTTGGCCTTGGCTTCCCACCCGATGGCCATCCATTCCAAACTGCAGTTGATGTTGACATACAGGCACCGCTTTGCACCACCGATGATAATTCTGTGCAAAGGTCGGTCCTTGTGGTTGCGTGATGCTCAGTATGAGGCCAAATGCTGAGAGGCAACGTTCTAACGACTTTTTTGGAATCCATTTTTCTCCAAACTGTCTTCAGGTGGTTCTGATCGAACTCAAAATCCTCTAAGTTCCAGATACTGTTTTTAAACGTCGTAAACCACTCTCGTGCAGACATTCACCGATAGCGCCGTTTATGTACACAAAATGAATATCCCGGCTGTTCCCGCAACATCTTGATCTCGATGAAATACGTAGTGGTAATGTGATACCAGCAATATAATATAGTCCGCCGCTGTTTCGAGCTGTGTGTTATAAAACATTATACGTAAGGTACTACTTAAATAACAAATATTTCCGAATAATAAGTATCGATGATTCGAGTACTTCAACGCTACATCGTTTACAGCAGGACTTTTGCCTTTCTCCCCTGAACATAAACAAACTAAATAAGCAAAATAACAACACTGTACTGGGTTTAAACTTTACATGTTGTATTTATCTTTGTCGTAACATAACATTGTTAATGTGACAGCTATAATTACATCTGTGCACTCTTTTGATGTTCCAGGCCATTAACTTCATTAAGTGATTATGAGCCGACACGCATTTTTTGTGTGGAAGGTTTTACAACTTATAAATAGGTTCCATTTGATATGCATTCGTTAAAGGCATAAAAAGGTAAGCTACCAGCTAATATAACCTCAGTGTATAAGTGCTGAATTTTTCACGTCGAATAATTTCGAAATTATTTTCGACCTTCTCTTTATAACAACTGGTTTTTCGTTATTATTCTGGAAATAAGCATATGCGGTTGGAAACTCATCAGAATCTTCGGCGTATTTTCATAATTTTTGGGGCTGTGTTTGATGTAAGACAACTCCGTCGCAACATCTAAACAGATACGTCTATGATCTTAGATTTTGATTCGGATATCTAAGCAAAGAGTTCGCTCTATGTTTTGAGTTTTACGTCTGGTACCGTCATTGGTATTCCCTCAGACGGCTGGTTCTCAGCAACGAGCAAAACAACTAGTTTTGCTAAAGTTAAATCAACTTTAGCAAAACTAAGTAGTGAGCTGTTCTGCAAGCGGCGTTCGATCGCTTAGTTCAATGTATAAATGATAATATGGTTGCAAAAATATTCTGACTACCGTTTTCCCCTTCACCAGCTGCTGTTGTCTGTCATCGTTACTTATTAATTATTGACTAACTTCGTAACTTTTTTTGCTTCGATGATTCGAGACTTAGTATGCGCATGAGTGACTTTTCAGTCCCGCTGCTTCCCTATAGGAGTCCACAGCAATCCTACTCATTCCTACAATATAGTTCAGCAATAGCATGAGCACGGGGGTATTGCTCGACACCGTACCCGCAACAACCATAATAGCGACATTTAGGTTACCTCCTTCCTACAATTTTCCCTGCTCACTCATTTTTGTGCTTTTTCTTCTATTAACAAATTTGGCTCTCCGTTCCGTCCTTTAAACCTTTATCTTCTATGAGATTTGCTGTTTCTTTTGGCTGTTTTACTTTACATATAACATTTAACTTCGGCGAATGACATCGCAATCGTTGCTAGGGCGACTAGGACTTCTTTAGACTAGGAGCTCTTCATTTATTTCTACCATAAAAACGCTGTTTATAATTTTCAGCGTATTCGGATGGCCAGTAATAATCATTCAGCATCAGAAGTATTGCCAGTTGAGAGTGCACTTAAGTTATTTATTGAACTTTATTCAACGGTATTTTTTCGTCTTGGTAATAACAGTGATACGTGTTGCAAATAGGGACGATCAAGGCTGGCCCAATAGCGGGCCACCGTTGGCCAGGTCGAATTTGCGCTTGATTAAGGGTAACGACCGAATGCTATGAGCGCTTTGAGCGACGGGAAAAAAGACCTATCAGGGGTAAAATTGCAGGGGTACGCCATCGCGTATGAGGAGAAGGGGACTGAGTCAATATTGCAATTTCCCTCTGTTGACCATGGGGTGCAGCGAAGGTAGCATAAAATCACGAGTCGCGGCCGTAGAATGGAATGCAGGTTGATCTAGCTAAATGCTATCATAACAATACAAAAAATCAGGAGAAAATCGGAGGCAGTTGATAGGTGTCCAGTGTTACACTACAGTTGTAAGCCAATTGCGGAAATTTTTCCGCTATATATAAACTGCGTGATCGAGATATGAAAAATTTGGGTAGAAATAAATAAAATCACCGAACATCTACAAAATTCACTCTCATTTTCACACTTCAAAGGATCATACATTCAAAAAACGATTTGTCGCAAGTTATGTTATTACTCCATGCAAGGACGCCCTGGCTTTGTAGCGATTTTGTTATTGAAATCGAAAGGGGAAGCTGTAGCCCTGCAATTAGGTAAAGTACGATTCTACAGCTTCATAAGTAAGCCTTCAGTTCAAAAAGTATGTTTTTCGACACTTACCTATAGGGTGTAAAAGAAGCGCTTAACAAATGAAGGAAAGAAATTTTAAGAAGTAACATTTTTTCTTTAAATAAGGCTATATAGTGTTGATATTATTTTTGTAGTTTCATGAATAAATTCGCAGCTGTTAAACGTACGCGCCAGCCAACATCCCATCCCAGAATTCGCCAGAATCTGTAATACGCTCAACGCATCAAACATGTGGTAAGATAGGTGCTTTATGAGAGATTACGGATCGTCTCAACGAATATACCTCAGCCAGGTTGTTATTTAAACCCTCGCTTTCGTATACATTTATGCAATGTCTACTCGTAAATTGAGCGGCTGAGATCTTTTCTTCAAATTTCTCACTATCACTGTGTACATTCTGCCCCGAAGAGGTCCAACAATGGCCGCCCTCATCACGCCGATTCCGTAGGTCACATGTGACCAAAAATAGTTTACGTGGGAATAATCGGACGTCCCATATTTCCGTGGCACACCCTGTCCAACACTGTGCACGTTTAAGTTGTTCCGGTTTGATATTTGACGATAACGAAGTAGTAAACATTGGCTACTATGGGAATAACGGGAGGACTCGGCCCATGAAGGGGGAACGAACGGCGGCGGCTGCGTCCAGGAGTCCGTAAAGAGAAGGAGAGGCAGTGTAATTGCAGAGCACACACGCCAGTCCCAAAGCAAAACGAAGAACAGAGAGGGAAAGATAAGGAAACGGAGAGACATGAAGAAGTGAGTCCAGCCTAGCTTCGTCTCAGCCCAGGCCAGACTTCGAAAGTGCGGGGGCGAACAGTAGAGAAAAGGAGAGAGGCCCAGATAGAGGATAGTCTTAGCAAGCTTACAATTTCGTTCCTTGTCAGACGTACGGAGGGATACGAGGAGTAAATGTAAAGCGGCAAGATCCACCACAGGCGGACGGACGAATGGCGAGAGGATTGCGGGGAGCTTTAGGGAAGGGCTGGAATGGGACTGGGGGAATAAGTTTATTATATTATCATCAGGAGCATAGAACAGCGATGGAACAGACAACGGACGGCGTGTTGGATGGTAGAACGGATAGCATGCGCCAAACAGAGGTAGCAACGGCCCAATGAAGACGAACACGTTGAGCTTAGGCTGGAGGTTGGAATCGGGTCGTTGTGTTCCCGGTCGAGGGAGAAACGGAGCGCTGGAAGGAAGTGCGTTACAGAGAAAGGAGAAACCGTTGGAGTTGTAGTCGTTTGCTAGGTCTGGAGCACCACAGGATCAACATGCGGGGAGACGGGTCACAGGATAAAGCCAAAAGCGGGAATCTGCGGGGTGCGTTAACGAACCGCCGCGCCCCAGGCCACACGGGGCGGCTACGGCCCGGCACAAGCTCCAGTACACCTAACACGCCCAATCCCGCTAGAGATTCGAGGTAAGGGAAACGGACAGGCACCGATGGACATACGAGTAGTTCGGCATTTGCCGTCGAAGCCAGCATTTCAACGGGCGTGAAAAACCTGTGTAACGTGAACCACGTCAACGATAGCTGCAAGCTGTCTGCGAACGTTTAGTCCTCAACACCTCGTGTAGGACCTGCCAAGCTGCGCGAACGTGCATAGTTATGCGGGTTCCTCGAGTGATGCCGCTGTCAAAGCGATTGGTGGGTAAGACGAGAAAACTCCGTGTAGGGTTCTTTTCGGGTCCCCACGAGAGTTGCAAACTAAGGGCCGTCCATGCGGTAGCTTATGGTAGCAGTCCTGCGGAAAATGTGTCAATGAATCAAGCACGAGGTTAGTTCCTAGGTCGGGGAACCGGCAAAAATATGCGGTCTGGACATTGTCCACACGCTTGCACTGAACATGTTGCATAATGAATTAGACCAGAGACGCACAGTAGGGGACAACTGTTCGTTCGTATGCCGTTAGCTGAATAATCGTGAGTTACTTCGTGCTCCGTCCGTTAGTTAGTTAAACGAAGAAATAATAATGTTAGTGGAGTATGAGTTGGGAAGCATGCCTTAGAGGTTAAATCAGGCACGAGTAGGATTCAGAAAGGGGGACTGAGTTAGGCAAACGTTATTCAAATTGGTTCCAGCAGTGGCAACCACCGAAAACTTAGTTTGGTCGGCAGAAGCTCTTTGGACGCTGATTTAATTGGCCGTATGTCTACCTCTATGACAATATGGTAATTCTATATGGCAAGTCGAGTGGCACTTTTGGAATAAAATGAGAAAATCAGGTAGATGGCAGAATAATCTAGGAAAGGGTTAATTTTTTTAGAAAAAAGAAAATGCGGCGTCAAACAGCGACTTCCCCACGTTACTTTTCGGACTAACCGACGGAAGTGTGGCCCTAGGATTTGATAAAAGCTTATGAGTAGAGAAAAGTATGATTTGTGCAGCATATAACTGTACATTATTTTCAAAGATGATGAAGAGCTATGTACATTTCTTTACAAAACATGGTAATATATCTGGTATAAAAGTTTAATTTTCCTAACCATAGTCCTTTGTATGTGCCTGTCTTGGTGCTATTAAGGGACAAAACATGGTAATATATCTGGTATAAAAGTTTAATTTTCCTAACCATAGTCCTTTGTATGTGCCTGTCTTGGTGCTATTAAGGTGAGCTTCCCTTGACCCGTGAGCTGTTCGCCAAAATTCAGATGAAGCGCGGTAAGCTCCGCCATAGTATTTGTCGAATCCCAGCCCCTTCGCTTCTCACGTACCTCTCGGAATGAAAGCATTGGACCCCGACTGCAATTTTTGTTTCCTCACGGCTTGCATAGTGCTGCGACATGCGGGCCAAATTGTATTATCAAAGGGAATAGAAGACGCGATACACGTTCGTAAATGTTGTGGCCCGAAGCCCGCAATTGGAATTTTGAGATCGTAGGAGCGCAAAGAAATGACGTGGCTTTGTCAATACGATACAGCGAGACAAAATAAAAGAAGAAGAGTAACAGGGAAATGGGTGCGCAGAACAACTTCCGTTGGGCACGAGCGTTCAGCATTGCGGTATCAAGCCTAACAAATCAACTTTGCCTTCTGGATTGCATAGAGTTAAACCGTCAGGCGATCACCTAATATATTTTTCGGCAGACAAAGATGCAGTATATATGAATAAGAGGCAGTGAAATCCTCGGAAAAGCAACACGTCGGCTGCTGGGACTTACGGATTTTGAAGCACAAAGAAGGTCTTTGGTGATTTAGGCGGTGCGCTGTGTAGGCGCGACTAGGTAAAAAGAAATGCATGTTTGATGTTCGGACAAGTATGACTATAACAAAAGAAGTTTAAGTTAACAAAGATATTTAATTGCGGCAAGTTGAGATGTGACATGTTCACTTTCGCACAAAACGTACCTAATTGTTTCAATCGGACTATCCGAGATTCTGACACTGAAAATGCTTTTATGAACGAAGTCTGAGAACATTCAGATCAGTTTATCATAGAGCCGTAGATTGGTGTTCATGTTAGCTTTCATTTCAACGAACTGCGGTCTAGATTATTACATAGCCAAGAACTTTACATTCTGCTGCTGGAAATGAAAAATACAAACGACTATATATGACTCATATACCGAGCGATGCGTAAACAATTACCTTTCGCAAGCAGTACTACTTGGCAAGCTCATCACTACCACATGGATGCTACTAAAGTAACAATATATTAGCTAACAACGAACAGTTGCAAGACCAGATTGTCATTCATTACAGATCACTGCGAGGCTAAAGCGCTCCCTGTGCTAGATTTTGTTGTGCTACCATCTCGTCCTATTGTCGCCTAATCCCTACAGGGCCACTGGGACGAGGTTCCCTAGCCATTTTCACTTAGCAGCAAGCGCCAGTCGACCCGCCCATGTGGTTCTATCTTCTCTTACTGTATGCTGCCAGCTTTTCGCACCCACTTCCAGCTTTGCTGCTTTAGCTGATAAATGATCTGGTACGAAAGTACGTGCGCCGAAAGCTCGTTTCTTTCTCTACGGGACAAATGACCGTGGAAGACAGCAGAACCAATCGGTGAGACGGTTTAAAAAGCGGATATCTATTCTGTAGTAGTCCGTTTTTTGTAGCTGCACATTCAGTCGGTGCACACAGGTAAACGTTATTATTCGATTTCTTCGATGTTACCCTACTCTTCTGACCAGTCCTTTTGTGGATGTCAGCCATGCAGTCTCTCGGCGATTACTACCAATCTCGTGCGTATCTCGCTCTGCTCGTGAGGCTCTACGTTTAAAAATAGTATACTAGTTACATGGCATGATATACTTGCTTCACGCGGACGGAGTGCGGAGCACGAGCTTCCGATTGGCAGACGAAAACCCAGCTCCTTTGCTTGGCTTGTGGTAACAAACGGTTTGGTATTAATGAACATTTACACCTTGAAGCATAAATTTCTTATTTTCTCTATTACAATCTTCGTATCGGATCGGATTTAGCGTTTTCTTTTACCTCTTTACAACGCTATCTTAGAGATATGCGATTCTACAACGAAACATTGGAGCTGTTAATTATTTAGTGTAGCCTTATTGGCAAGCAACATAGACGAGCAGGACGTGTCATTCAGAGCAGGGCATGTCATACTTTATACAAGGAAAAGGCTAAAACGTCAAAATGGATAGCCTGGAGTTTCCTCTGGGATTCGCAGGAGCTTGACGTAACCGTTACATTGCCTGTGCTTCTTCGAAGATGACCGAGCGCGTTGGAAATTGATGGATATCATGTGTGACACATACACTTAGAGAAATAGGGATATATACGTAAAGATCAGGAATGTGTGCATGTGTTATTCAGGTGTCAGACAGATACATTAAGATGGGAATGTATTGTGAAAGATCAGGATTCTGCATGTGCTCAATAAAGATTGGGCAGTGCGGTGGGCACATTATCGTGCATGTATAAACAAGCGTGTAAATTCATAAAGCTCCTCTGATTATCAGATTCCAGATAGGTCGCGCTAAAAGCTTCATCAAAGCCTGGTTAAGCAAGACGCGGTAAAAGCTCTATCAGCAAAGCCTGAGAGTACGACAAACAACGATAACAACAGGCAACCTACCTAATAACGAAGCATCTATAATTCCAACGACTACCTACGCATATAATTGATTCGATCAGTCAGATAACTGATATATATTAGTTAACTAATTACATATGTATTTGTTTTGTTTTTTTCTAAAAAAAAACGTTTAGCGTTTAGTTTATGTTAACTAAACGCTAAACGTCTGTTTTTTTCTACACATTCTCAAACAGAAAAATTGTCAAAATACGAAAACATTTTTTAATAAGCTCAAGAATTTCGCTCCCGCCCTCCGAAGTACGAGACATGGCTGTTTTTGAAATTCCCAATGAGAGAACTTTAGTGGCCTCCATAAGTCTTCAAATGTGTTTCTGGTTTTACCAAACTTCTAGCAAAAGCAAACGTAAGGACAGTATTTTAGGTTAGAAAAGCGGTCTTAATCGTATAGTTCTGCAGAGCCTTTGGACCATGTAAGAACGCCATACGGAGCCGTCTTATCACGTCGATGTCAGCCGTTGCGCGCGCCTCAGTCGCCCCCTTTGCTTATCTACGTAAATTTGGCCCGATGAAATGACGGCCGCCCCCTTTCCTTATCTACGTAAATTTGGCTCGACGAAACGACGGTCATGAACGTTCTTTTTCCTTGTAGCATTAATCGTAATATAACACTTTCTTCTTAAAAAAATATTCAAGGTGCCCAACTCTTGACCGGACGGACTCCCAGTTGGGCTTCTAAACATTTTTTTCGCGAATGACTCAGCCGGTTGTGTTAGGCGGTAGGATGCACCTATTCCTCGATGCTGTCAAGAGCTTTTGCTTTTAGCGGAGTCGAACTGCTGGAGCCCGGACCAGCAACGCACGTGGAGCTTACTTCGTCCGGATGATCATCGCAACTCATTGAGGAACATTCTGAGAAAAACGGCGGAATAGAAAGAACTCATAAGCTTCATTCTAAATGCATGGACAGAATAACCTATGCAGTTAGAACTTGATCTCGTCTATGGCGTTGCACTAGAAAGGACGTTACATAGAAACCTAATAATACGAAAAGAAACTAAATCTATGTACCATCGGTGCAGTATCCACTTGTAGGTGATTGCGTCGCACTGGACGGACAACTCTTCACCATGCTACTAGACAACGGAGAGGACTCTCGCTCTTCACACTTATCTAGGAGCCGCGTCGCCTGGTTCGTCAACGTTTTGTTTGTACCCTGCTCCTCAGCAATGATAATTTCAGGTGTATCCATCTTATCGTTATCGGCGTCAGTGTCTTTGTTCACGGCGTCCACATTGTCGTTAGCAGCAATGAAGGGATCGGTTTGTTTTGTTACAGCAGAACCAACCCGTCGTTTTTCATCATCGATACCATTAACGACTTTTAGTTTATTACCACTTGCTGCAGTAGAGCCCACAACGACAGCTTCATCTTTAACAGTGTCCTTAACGGTGACCTTGGTTTTTTTAACGTGCTTCGAGTTCTTCCCAACAGTCGAGTAACGAAGGGTAAACGCGTGAGCAATGGGATCATACATGCCACGCTCCTGCAGCTGGCAAGCGATGCAAGGCTCCCATGCGACGCGCTGCCGTGCTACTTGGACAGATCGCAGCTCGAACGCCGATGCGGACTCACGATGAGCTCGAGGTCCTACTACGGGCAAACCACAGTCGACGATAGCGGGATCACTGCAATACATTACATTTCTCAGATATTAGCGAAATACACCCAGGCAGGTAGGTCAGATAGAAACCTACAATTCACCTAATTCTATCTCGCTTTAGATTATTATAGAAGTGTTTTACAGAAAACATTTTTTTATATTATAATTATAGTTTTTTTTACCGGGCCATGGTCTCTCTAAATGACTTCCCCGCGGTGCGTCGTGCGCACAGTTTCTCGCTTTCTTCATGCGCCATCTCTGGGTCTGCAAATGAATTTTAAACAACGTTGGTTGCATGTCTGTTTTAGAATGTGCCTGCTAGAAGAATGATTTAACTAACGTTCCATACGATTGCGTATAAAATAGAATTATTTATATACCATAACAATATCGTCGATCGTATGCACTATGCTGCTGTGGGTGCGATTCAGTACTTTGCTTTCGATCCTCATCGGCTTGAAGGGCGAGTCGAAGGACGCGCGTCAGCTCCTTCACCTCTTGAGGATCGTGTAACTTAAGATGCATTTGGGGGTGCGGTTTAACCGGCAACAAAACTGGAAGCTCTGGCCCACCACAGCCGCTGCTTCTGAACGCCATACGGGTAAGAACGAACAAAGCGGTCTCAGCTTCACGATGACTGGAAAATTCGACGAATGCAAGGGCCTTCCACTCGACCTCGAGTAAGGCGGGATTTCTTGAAAGGAACTTTCGTACATTGGTCAGCACAATCTCAGGAGCGTCGGGCAGGGCGCACGGGACGCATAGCATGCGTGGCAATACGTAAATTGCGTAAACCTGCGGGTCATTGAGACAAATTTGCTGTTTCACCGTTCACAGGATCCAACGTCGAGCTTGTCACTTAATATCTAGATACCAAGTGTTTGTTTTTGTTTTTAAGGTTTAGTGTTTTTCTCATTTAGGATTGCGATTTTGAAAAACAGACGTACAACGATCGACCGGTTAAGAATACGAGGAACCAACTGACCTGTCCAAACATTTTGAATACATCAAAGATCTGAGACTGCGACTTCGGCATTTCTTGGTGCAGCTGTACGACAGCCCGTGATGCAAAGGTCTCATCATAATGTGGGAAGGGGATTAGTCGACGGACCTGTAGAGAGAATGCAGATTCATAAAGTTTTCTATTTTCCTCTATAATATATGTGAGATGATAGTATTATATCAGCCTGCGGATCATACCTTGGTTTCGTCGTCACTGAGTTCTAGCACTTTTGATGCTTTAACTGCTTGCCTAAGTATTGTCACCGCGGTATGGGATCTTGTTACCGTTCGAAGGCGTCCGTAAGTTGCCATAAAGTTAAGAGAGATCCATCCTGACCAGCGACGAATCTGCTTGACCAGTAACTCGTCACGAAGAGCAGTCTAGAGAAAAATTTTAGTCACAAAGACGTCTTCGTCAAAGTTCTATGCTATGACGATGCATCTGCTATTCGAAACATCCGAAAGAAAGAAGAAGAAACCCCGAAGAGATCTGTCTTTTCGGCCAAAACGTTAAGTATTTACTGCATTATTGAGGTTAATCAGAAACACTTACCTTATCATCTAAGTAGAACTCGAGCAGAGATTTTGCCTCCTCAATCAGATTGCGTTCAGTTCCGCCCTCATTTGACGCTGTCTGAAAATCGAAAACGTCCTAAAATAATTGAAAACGTCCTAAAATAACAAATTTGCAGAGAAATAGCAAAAGGAACTCTTCATTCCTTGCTTTCATGCGAAAAAACTTGCGCCTAAGAAAAAAAATGCTGTCAATTTTAGAAATAGTGCCAACCTGTTTCTGAGGCGTCGTAGGCCTTGTATCTTCCATAGAAATATCGGAGGTATCGGATATAAATCGCTCGTCGGTATCACCAAAACCCTCAATTTTTGTTCTGGCAATGCATCCGCCGATAGAAAACTTCAATGGTCCTTCCTTAACCAATACTTCCCTAGTAGATTTCTCTGTAAACAGGGCGTGTTTTCCAGCTTCTGATGCACCATCTAATAACCTCGCAGGCCTCTCACTGACGTCAGTTGAAGGTCTGTCAGCCACTATGGGGTCTCCCACGACGCAGACAGCCGGATCGATTTCGGCGAGTGGTATCATCTCGCGCATTCCGGATGCTCCCAGCACTTCGACCAATGATGACGCGCTACCCTTCAAAGATGACTTCGCGTAGTTTTTACTGTTGATTCCGAAAAAGATTAAATTAGTTTCATATTTCAATTGAGAATGAATCATTTGAAACAGAAGTATGGCTGTATCGTACCATTTTCGCTATACATCACGACCAGTCAGCTGGCTACGATTTTATTTCGCAATATCACAGCCTGTCCAGCCCCTAAATTGTGCCACAAACGACTACGTATTCTACAGAAATTGGGTTAGTATGCACTAAGAAGACCACTGCCATACTTACTCTTCTAACGAAGACCAAGGTGTTTTCTTGAGAATGCCTTTCAGTGGTCTATGTTCACGAGCCTCTTGTTTTTCTTTTAAGGCTTCCTGAGGCGCCCTAAAAGAAACAAATCACAACCACGTAGGCTCCGCTGAATAACAGTCATTCCATAGGATGATACTGACATATGCAACATAACGTACACACTTCCACATGCATTGCATTTACCCAATTACCTCAAACAGAGGATACATGCGTACGTGTAGTGTTCATTGACCACACAAACTTTGATTTACATAAACGAAAAATTTACGCTATTCACCGTAACACTACAGCTTCCTTTCGTTGCCTTTTCTTAGCCTTGGATCACTACATCATGGCAGGGTAAAATCCAGAAGTGAATTAGGGTTGGATGGAACAGATAAGGAAAGCTTCCCATAATAGTACAGATGGAAGCAAAAAAATTATGTCAACAGCAGTCAATGGCCAACAGAAATTGCTGCATGGCGGAAAATAATCACTCGAACCCTAGGTAATAAAAATTTTTAAAGGTAAACATGGCGATTGTATCTATTAACAGTTTCATGGGTTTTTAAATTCCGCGCAATGAACTCTGGCTGGTACTACGAGGGCCGTTCGCATTTCTCACAGAGGGATAACGTCCTTTTACGTGCAGTATCCGGAGAGTTCATAAACTTATCGACAAAAACTTACGCTTTAGGACATACGTAGGATTTCCAACACAAGATCGCCTGTCACAACGGAACAGACTGATGGACCATTCCATACGAAAAGTTCTCTGCCTTCGTTTTCTACAACCAATACCGATCGCACTGTTATGTAGCATGAATAGTTGCCCTAAATGGAATTTCGACCCTGAAACTCGCAAAGATCTTGGCGTTCCCCCCAGCCTGGACACTTCATGCAGCTTGCAATATTTCGTTGGCACCTCACAACCACAGCTGATAACATTAGTATGAGGGTACCGCTGAAGTTGATCGTGTTAATCCTTAAGCGAACAAGAAGTTCGGTAACATGAGGCCTGTATTGTGATATTTATTGAGGAGAATTGCTGAATTCGAACACCAACCTTCGGTCGATTGTTTTTTGGGCAAGTTCGTATAATGAAAAAATATAATCACAACAAAAACCCTTCCCTTTTGAATAAAAATGAACTCACCGTGGAATAACGTGCTCATTGCAAAAAGACATCTTGATACTTTTTGTGATTTGACTCTTTGAAGCTGACGATGTTTGCCCTAGCTGCACACAAAGACAGATTTTGAATAAAGGCGCGACTGGATAATTACATACATTTATAGATGTCCCGGAATTTTTTCTCTTGATATATATGTTCGTATTCATGAGCCGAATTAATGAGACTCAGATTGGAATTGGTGTAAAGGTTCTTCTCTGGCCGTATGATTCGCTGTGATTTTTCGAGTAGAACTTTGCTAACCAGTCAACAAGTACCTTTTTTTTTTTCTATTACAGGGCTGAAGCCTCCAGCGTTGATTGTCCCATTAAAGGCCTGTTGATCGTGGCGCGGGCAATCCTTACCTTCTTTTGAGTATCTTCGAATCCTTTCAGTTATGCCTAGTGGATAGGCACTGTCAGCAATTAGTTTTTATTTCACTGTAGAATGAAATAACAGCTACTTTCTTAGGGCAGATGATGTAAAAATCGCACTTCAAAAAAATGTCTGCTTTGCAAGAACGAATAGGCTTCGCAAAAAACTTATCTTGCTTCCTATTTTTTTTCAAAACATTGAGTCGTTTTCGATAAGCTAGGGTACATCCCCATCGGAGGAGCACACCTGGTAATCTTGGTTCCAGGTATTTTGATACGAGCATTCTGGTACAGAATACTCTGATCAAGGGACCGCACCATAGACTGCACAAATGACAAGCAAAGCCAAAAGGTAGCGCAAGATGGAACTTATCGTTAAAGTGAAGTTTACACCTTCATGTATATATTATATACATTTTCTTCCTGCAATATGGGCCATATCAATCCATTGCAAAAAATTAGCTTTATTAAAGAAGTTTGATGGAAATCATACACCCCACAAACTCACTTCTGCTTCAATGGGATGCTTCTATATTCAATATAAAGCACTTTAGTCGACCAGAAACCGAAAAGAGATATTTGCTTTGAGTTCATTCAAAAGATCCATTCAAAAGTTTCAAAGCCGAAATGCTTTTAACTATCAGATTATTATTATTATCATTAGATCAGCGTGGACAACGACGGTTCACACGGCATCTTAATAATTTTATAATACATTTCAAACCCATGGAACCAAAAAAGGTACCATTATCGCAAGCTTAATATCGTACAGCCAACGTTCGGTTAATATGATCAGACCTCCAGTCGTCCGTTCAGATGCACTGAAGACATGCTTTCACAAAATATACTTACTATTGTTGCTTCAAATAATATATTTAGCTCTAGTTTTGGCTCTACGCGATCAAAACGGGGTTTGGCTTTTGCTTCCAATGCCGACTGCATTGAGTGATTTTGTATATACATCAATAGGGGGGTTTTTCTCATTGAAACACGGTCAAATTGTCTCTGTATGAGACCTTCAATGTGCGTCCACCTCCTTCACCCCTCATCCGCATCAAATGATGGTGAAATGTAGCGTGATAAACGCATTAAGCCGCGTTGTTTCGGCACTCACAAGCTCGTCTTAGCAACTTAAAAGGCGCTCTTAATGGTCCCACTCTCAAGCTATTTCGTATGAGTAATGGGAGCTACTGATTAATGTGCCAGTCTCAAGACGAAAGAAAACTATTGTCCAAAAATACTGTTAAATGTTTGTTTAATATTTAGAGCCAGTAAAGGTTGAATCTGATCATGATAAGCCCACGTTTAAGGTGTAAATCGTCATTGCAATAGTGGTAAGCGGTGTTGTATAAGTTAATCGAGTCAGCTATAGTTTGTGTGGCCTAAACTTCTTATCAGGGATGGCCGTTTTCAGCCTATGTTATAAGGAATGCGAAAGACTCTCGGAAAACGACTCTAATAACTCTAGTAGCTCTTTTTGTTTGATCGATTTATGTTCCTAACATAGTGAGACTTCAAATGAGCCAGTACTTATGAAACTTAGGTGTTTTACGTCCCTTACTTAAGCCATTCAATATCTACCTTAAACAGGCAGCTAGTTTCCAGTATGAAGTAAGGTGTTTTCGGGTGTGAACGGTTGGGTGCGGGCCTAGATAGCCACGTGTCCGTAAGTTCAGCAGACAAACATTTGACCGCAGTTATTATACTTAGTAATTTAGTGAAATTCACAAATGAAGACAACGCTCGAAAGCGGTGACGATTCAACCTTGGATGCATCAATGTCGTATCTCTTTGTTCTGAACAAAACTATAGTCACATCAAATACCGAGCTTTGCGGTTTATCGTCATTGTACGAAGCAATACGTATTGACGTCTTTGTTGGCAATCGTGGACCATTTCAGGTCTACAGTCAGACAACGCTCACCTGTAGAAACGACCGCTGGCGACACTACAAGAAAGCCCTGTCGAAGATACGGACCGATATTCAAAACGTAAATCAAAAAGCAACGTAACTCCGTGACGAAACCATACAGACAAGCCGATTAGCAACTGCCTTGGAGGTCAAGTTAACAGATAACCTGGGAATAATTCAGTAGAACCATAGAAATCTTCCTGAAATCTAGCCGCAACAGCGATTAGTATTGCTATGTTAGTCTGACACCTCCAGAACAGAAAGGCTGGATCTTCATCGAAATCAAAGTTGTAGCATTACCAGGCTTAGGGCGCCATACTCGTTACAAAATGCCGACGTACGGTATGAGCGACATAAAATGACGCAGTTATTATCAAAAACGTAGCAAAAACCGTCGCTGAGGTTGTGTACCACCTCGCGATTCGGTGAACACTTCTGAAATTTTTCGAAGCACCAGTTACTATTCTAAGAGATATATTGCATGAATACTTCAAATACATTGCCACCGTAACTATGAGCATGCGGTTTATTGAAGTTTCAGCGTTGGCAAATATTCACTGTGGGATATGGTTACCATGCCATGCCGTTTCATAGAATTGTTGGAAAAATCACAGGTATGGCAAGACCTATATTGGCTAAATTTTTGAGTAATAAGAGCAAGGCCTTGATGCTACACGGAAAGGACGATTTCGAGAGTTTGTGGCCGCCGAAAAAAAAATGTATGTGGACCTTAAAAAATTAATGCACTAAAAGGAAAATGAAACGCAAACGCCAATATTAGCCAGTAAACGATATTCGACATCATTCGGTCCGGGTCGACTTTCATAACATGAATTTGTGCGATTTGAACTAGTTAGTTACTGGACGAGCAAAAACAAGGCGTATACACATACGTTTGTTTTTTTCACATATATATTTTTACCCCAACGATTCTGCGTTTTTATTTAACTGTTGCTAACCTACAATGGCTATTGTTTTTGCTTGTTCCGAAGGTTTGCTCTCGGGAATTTGGTGCGAAGGGTGTCTGGCGTTCGACAATAAATGGATGTAAATATTCTAGCTATGATGGAAACTACTATAGACCTTGTAATTATTTCTGAGCTTTTTTTGAACTAATTACCGCTTGACTAGGGATATCCGTGACGGCTTCAAGCCCATGCGTGCATTATGGAAGTAAATATTTGTTTTCTCTTGTTTCAAACGTCTGCTCCGATAGTACTCTTTATAGCAGCACAAATCGTACTAACATACAAACATATACATAAACATGCAAAATGCGTAAAGTATTGGCATTATTATTGAATTGTACGAATCATTGTAACAGCGTTGTAGACTCATAGTGGAACTACTCGTCATGATATTATACTTACAGCAAAGACGAAGCCATTCAGATACTTACCGGAGAGGTGATGTGAACGAAGACCAAGTAAATTACCCACTTATGTGCTTTACCATCGGGGGCTGCTGGTGCTCCTACGGATGGTCTGCTTTGTTGGCACTTCGTTGTGTTCTCTCTCCTTCTCTCTCTTGCTCATTGCTCCGCTGACCCCCGAGGTAGCTGCCCTTCCTGCCTTCAGGCTCTGCGCTCCACTGGTCTCAGACAGCCCATCAGGCCAATCACCCAATCAGGACTTGCACCCCATTTTCATCCCGCTCCCAAGACTTCCCCCAGTCGCTATCCCTAGTTGACGTTCCGGATATCTTTGGAGTTGTGTGATCCGACTGGTAGCCCCGTAGAACGCCACCTCCTGTTCTCGCCGACGCTAGCCAGGGTGTTAAAAGGTTCAAGCTAGATTTAGTCGGCGTCGCTAAGTGGATCTAACGATGCTTACCAACCTCGTATAGGGTGTTCGGTGTGCAGTGTATGCTCAAGGGACATTTTTGCTCTTCTAAACCGAAAGCTCTCTTCTTAGTTTAAAAATCCCGTTCTCAAATGTTAGCGACTGCACTTGTTTGTCCACCACTTCGTTTGGCCTTGAGAAGTAAAACACATATGAGATAGATACTAAAACGAATTAATTTAACTATTTGTGCGCGGAATATCTATAGAATGTACACTAGTATCTTGCATCTGTTGGACTGTCTGGCCGTTTCTAAGTCTGGCTTATTCAGCTCCTTTGTGTCACACTCTCTCAAACCGCGCGTGCGCCGCCAAAAGACACTTAGGCGAATCATTTAGTATTTTGCGTAGTGCTATCGGTACTGCTGCTAGCTGTGGGTCGTGAGGGCGTCCGCTGGATTTAGGATAACCGTACAGACGAGGCGACACACGGACGCCGGTAACGGGCGTGGGTTCAAAAAGGAGCCTTCTTTAATGTCGGTAGTGCCTCCTAACGAGCGCCACGCGCTGGCTTTTCTTCCAAAACGACTTGAACACTGCTAACAGCCCGTCTGGCCCTGTACAGCTCGACTTCTCTTACAAGGCTTGGTTGCCCCTGTACGACTTGTCTGCCTGAACTCCCTCGTCCACCAATTTTTCTCTTCCTTCTCCCTACTTCTCTTTTCCATTGTACCGAACGGGGGTTGGCAGGCTCCTCAAACCATTACGGTCCGAACGTGTCATCCTTTTGCCGCTTGCCCAAAGCCACTGGTGGGATGGTCAAGCCACGAAGAATTTGATTTCTTTTCTGGTCTTTGTTATTGGCTCCGCCTTCGCATAGTCCCCCACTGGTGGCTGTACCCGCCGGCCTTCGGCAACCGCCTCCGCCCCCATTCAGCGGCTTTACGGTTTAACCGCCGGCTTTCCTTGTCGCCGTTGTTACCGTTACTGCCGTCGCTGGCCGCTCTTCCTTGTCCTCGGTCCTATCCTTCGTTTTTTGGGCCTTCCCGTTGCCGCCGTTCGTCACCGCCATCGTCATCGACAGCTGGCGCAGCGAGTCTGTGCCAACAGATCTGTGATTGCTGTCTCGTTTACTGCCGGTTTAGCGGCCTTTTCCTTGTTCGTTGGTTTACTTGCCGGCCCGTTTCTTGTTGTCAGCTGTCAAGTAGTACGCAGAGCGTGCTTGCCACCCAGCCGGCCATTTTCTTCTAAGGAACGTTCTCGCTTCGGCCGCGCAGTCCATTGCCGCGCCCGTCGCATTGCTGGTCTGCGCTGACCTGCCTTGACTGCTTCTGCTATCTTGTTCTTTGCCCCTCCTTCATCCCGGCTCTTACTTTTAGTCGTTTATATAGCCCTCTTCGATTCGCTGGCCGGGCCACCTACCGTTGCTATTTCGCCATGTGATCGGCTCTTTTAGTTATCCGGCGCCCTCCTGCCGTTAGCAGAGTCCGAGCGGAGTTTCCCAAATTTGTCCCAACTTGCCCCCCACTGATTTCTGATTCAGCTGCCGCGGAAAAAGCAGCGGCTCTTCCGCCTACGTTTTGTCCTCCTATTTGACCTCCTGCTGCCTGTTATTTGGCTGAAGCTCAGTCGGCGATGGCGACCCCTTCGCCTGTCCATATCTCTCACGCTGTTTGTCGTCGTTCTGTGCAGCGGTCGTCACCACGACCTCTGTCAGTGTGGCCTTTGCTCGTCGACCGTCACAGCGTTACTTTCTAACGTGAACGGAGGTAGTACTTATTGCAACCTCCGGTATTGTCATAGTCGTCGCGGGCCAGGAATTGGCCGTAATTCCTGCCCTTTGTATCAGCGACCCGCATGTTGTCAAACGTCCCCCTCCGAACCGCTTGTCTGACTGTTGTCGTCGGCTGGCCAGCTCGATTATCGCTTACTAGCGCCACTGCTGCAGTTCGGCCCTCGGAAACATCGAGTTGTAATTGCGCAGCGAAAAGGCCAGCATCAGATCCTCCTTTCCCGGTCGCTCTCTCCCTTTCCCGAAATTTCTATTCTTTTCGGTCTAATGTAGTTAGTCGGTACAAGTTATATAGTAGTAGCTGTGAGAGGGAGAGAAGGACCAACAAGCCTGCTTGAGGACTGCTTCAAGGGCGACGAGTGACTGTGTGCGCGGGTAGGACCGAATGGGAAGCTAGGGGCAAGTCAGCAAAGAAATTCTCAAAGCAGAGATTTGCCCCGGAGGGGGCAGCAGACGGCTGGAGAAAGCTACTACTGATGACAAACGTCAACTTTGTTTTTGAGGATGATGACGCAGTACTTCTGTTGAACGACAGTCGAGGACTTGATTGACGTCAGTGTAATTTATCCAGGTCGAATTCGGAATATGTAGACTGCTTATTTCAAATGCAATCTAACTACTAAAGACATGCAAGTCACGTTGAGCGTATGTAGTAGAAAGTTAAGTCGTACTTACGTTACTGCAGGAATCGATGTGAGCCATATAGTAACGGTACTTAGTGTCGAGTACTGCATCGACGAGTAATTTTTTACACCTTAAGAAGTACGAAGCCGTGTGTAAACCTGTCTGTGTATTGGGAATAGAGGTCAAGTGCCCTTATAAAAGTTAAATGACTAACTGTTGTATTAATCCATAGGTTAGTCTGTGGAGAGCAAAGAAACACTCTGGAAAGCTATATTCGGGCACTAGCACCTGTGAAAGGCACAATGTTCACTTCAGTATGATTTAAAGATGATCCGAGCTACGAAGTTGAGGTTGTTTTCTGTTGGTCTCATCGATTCTCAGATTATTTGTTATAGTAGATCAATCTATTTTCCCTCGGTACTTGAAGGGATGGACATCGAATTCGACGGTACCTTCGTGGCCCGAGAACAGAATCAAAATCACAGCGCAGAATATGCTATATTCTACGGAATGAGAAACTACATTGTGTTACACGTACAGCATATGATGTTTGTCAAGCTGCCGTATCACGCCCTTATTTAAGGTCGTGAACTAACTTGAAGCACTTCTACATGTGGGACGTCACAAGGCTAGCATGTTAAATGAATGAATTACATAAATTTGTCACCTGCCTTAAATTGAAACGTCAGTCTGAAAAAACGCGAGAGAGTTTCGACAGCTTTCATGCCGGCATGTTTTGTTTTCTTTTGATTACGCATTTTTTCCACATATGTGTCATAACGATATATATATGTATATGGTCAGTATGTCGATTGACTAGAGCTCACTAAAGCCGTGTAGACTTTTAAAAAAATGCTACAAGCACAATTCAGTGAATGGACTTAAATGCCATTACTTCGCAAACCATATGCAATTAAATGTCTCATTGCTAATAGGCGCCCAGGTCGAAATGGCTCAGGGGTCATTGGCAAGACTCAGTAGGTTCAAAGTAAGTATATTGATCGCAGATTGGTACTTGAATAGCAGAGCAGTTTGAAAGTAAAGACACCGCTCATGTACGCGATATTCTCTAAAAGATCTGCTAGCTCAAATAAATGGAACACATCTCTGCTCAGTGCAGTCGTTACGTCAGTGGAAAAAGAATGCTTGAAACTCTGCTTGCAGAGAGGTCTACGCTGCTACATTGCCACACCATTTACCGGAGATGTACTGTTCGCAGGTTCAGACGCCTTTACCGCCTCCATGAGCATTGGTTTCTGATCGGCCCTGTCGAGTTGTCTTGCTACAGGCAGATCCAGTGCAAAAATCTCTCTGGCCATCTTTGAAAAGGTCAATTTGCCGGTAGAAAAAATTCGAAGCACGTCACGCATGCGTACAGGCACAACTTCGGTATGTTTTGCCGATACTCCGCACTGACGTCCTCCGAGGACACCTTGCAAATGATCCTGTCTGAGAATATTGTCCATATGTCATACATGGATGCCATGGCGGTGGGTAGGAGTTCAGAGGAATAAGAAACTCAAGAAAAGGAAGCAGTTCCCGTCTGATTGCCGCAACACTCTGATGCGCGATGTGATGCGCTGCTGTTGTTGTTGGGGAGCAAGGTTTCCTTCTCGGACGCTGTTACAACGCTCCGGCGCTTTTAGGCCCGTGATTTGCAGGAGGCCGGCTCTCTATATTTTCTTTGTTCTTTGTCCTTAAAAGACCTTCTTTTCGCCTGCTCAGTCTGAGTAGTTGGAGATTGTGGACTGTGAATTTGGAGATAGCAGTTGTGACGACGATGACGCCTTGGGCAGAAAGAGCATATATCTAGCTGCATGTGTGGCTACGGAGTCGATATAGAATAAGCGAAGACATCGTTCGCCATTCATATCGTTATTTCAAGGAACAAAGGCAGTGTTTTTTCAACAGTAAATATGTCGCGACGGTTTGATTTTCCTTCGAGAAAGGCCATTCCCGAAGGGCGTACCCTGGCCTGCCAACACGCTCTACGCTTTTAAAGTACGTCGATACGAGCAGAGTGTAAGTTTTTGTGATCTCCTTTCCTTTATATTGTCACGGTTTGTTCCGCTTAGGTAGCTGTCGGTGTAAAATGGTACGTCGGTTCGCCATATGAACAGTGAAGTTAACGGAGAGTGAATGAGGGATGAACACAGATCGATGTCGTCGAAAGCCTTGGCGACGTCAATGTATTCGTCAACGAAGAGAGTGAACGCTCCTCGAGCGGGGTAGCGCCGGAAGATGCGGCTGACTTATGGCGAAAATCTGGGGATTTCACAAAAGCTGCATTTATAGATAATGTATGACACAAAAAAAACAAACAAATAAATAAATTATGCACACATTGTAAAGTCGGTACATCGCAGCTATAAGCTACACAGTAGATGATAAACGTTCTCCTTAATTACCTAATACTTCTATTATTCGAAATACCATGTATGTTTTGCGGTTGATTGCTTGCAGCGGCGACATCTATAGAGATTTTTAGCATTGTTACTGGGATAAAAACGTTAAACATGAGAAATAGTAACGGTGTGAAGTTGCCTATAAAGTACGTTTAACTTGTTACCATGTGGTTCGTGAGATTCGGCCAAGGAAGTAGATAAAACAAAATTTTAGGTCACCTAAAAATATTAGTAAAATAATTGTTCGCGTGAGCCTAAAGGCATAAACTAGGACACTTTGCCCAGACATAACGTGCCTTTTTAATTATTATTTTTTTTTTTATAGAATTCAGGTAAGTAAGTTGGCATTGATTTTTATCACAGGGTTCACAGAAATTTTAGATTCGAAGATTTGAGTTTAAGCAGCCTTTATATGTAATTATTAACATTATTTTTTCTGCTAACGAGCGTTTAAATCTAAATTGCAGGCTGACAGGCAAAAACGTTGTTCCCTGAACCATTCCGGCTAAGGGGGTCAAATGCCGAGCCCAGTGATTATAACTATTTTGTGAAGAATGATCGTTGGACTGACGATCGCATTATGCTGAGTATCACCGCTCACGTTATCTATAATATGTTAAATCGTCAATGCGTCACGAATGTAAGCTCATTGATGGAACTGGTTTTCCATCGTCGGTACGAGAATAACTACAAAGCAGAGTCATCAAAAAATGCCAAGTGACATAAAATCGACCCTTGTTTACTCCAGGGCATTATCATGCCAACCATTTACGTCATAATTGTTCAATTATTGGAAATACTGGTCAATTTCTCCTAGATAAATAAGTCTAGCGTGTATACATTTTTTATATTACCCGGGTGACACTGTTAGTGATTTTTTTCTATCCCTCGTTCTTATTACATATATTTGTTGTCTCCAGCGGACCAGAATTTCGCTTGGGGGGGGGGGGGAGGTCGTCTCGTATAAACGGGCATAATTGGAGAGATCCAAGAAGCTGAATGTAAAGCCTACCAAGACGACTTCAACTTATAAATTGCATAGCTTTGGAATGATATATTGAGCAACGTAAATGTGTTAATATTACTAAAAATTTCACGATACTAAGATTTTAAATTTTACATCAAGCCTTCGTATCAGAGTAACCTCTAGCGTACAGCTGAAACTAGTTATATAGTTGAATTGCTACGAGCACACTTCGTCAGAGAAATGCTTAACGGCAGTACCAAGGGGCGAACAATTTAAAACGTTCGTTTATTCATACAATTTTTTACCTATCATTGAAGGCATAATGAGGCTATACTGAAAGTATGTATCCATCCATGTTAAACGCGTACGATCATTGAACAGGGTTGGATGTGGAACAGATTCTAAATCCGGCCCCTTACCAGTCCAAGGCCTTTTCCATTAATTTCGCCATTCACACGGGTGAGTCTATTTCCGTAGCGGTCTCCCGTAGTTTTATTTTAGGGTTTGAATAGTTGATAGGATTTCCTTCTCCGGAATATTTTTTCCGTGGCGTCGAATTGAAGGATTATCCGAGGCCTAATATTCATGCTCTGACGTCGGAAAATTTTTATCGCCGATAACGATCCTTTATAGAAATAGCTCTTCTTCTATCGTGCAGACAACGAAAGTTATTTAGCTGTTCGTTTGCCAATTTTTTTTCCACATCTTCCCCAATTGACAACAGTCATCTGGGTCACTTTCGTCTGTGCAAAGAGCTCTCGACTGCGACGAACTTCGCTTAAGGAGTGCCTACAGCTCATCGTGTGGCCCTCCGGGACCTGATTTGCTCTCGGAAGTGATTAAACCAGATCCGGCAAGCGGTACTGTTTTCTGCACATTTGCTTTCGACTTCACAATTAATTAATGTTGCCTCGGTAACACTTTTCCCAGCACGGAAATAGTGAATTCGACAATGTCGAGTCCCATGATGGAATATACCAAGTCGTCGCTTCATCACAAAGCACAGTTGAAACATTATTCCTGGCAGGTTCCTGACGCCAGTGTTGTTCATCGGCTTTAATGGGGACTTCCTTTTCAATCTAATAATGATACGTACGTACGTTCGTTTCAGCTCCAAATCATATTTTATTTAACGACAATAAATCCTCTAAGTTCTAGATTATATGAGGTAGAATAGCGGTATTTTCATACGTGCTATATATACTCCCCCTTGTTGTCCACACATTAAAACTAACACTCTGTTAATTTCTCAATACACGTATGCCTGTGATTCGCACAAGCATACCTAGCGTTATTAATAACTTAATAAAATATACGATAGGTCTTACCGCAGGCTCCTTATCGCCTTCCCTAAAACATGGAAGCATTCGAAATCGAGCGAACCGGAATCTGACAAATATGGTGGCTAAGATCGAATCCGTTTGCTTTGATCTGGGCCGGGACTAGAGTGTAATTATAAGACAGTGCGCTATAATTCCAATGCTCTTTGTTGCTTATAAGGATTTACGTACATAGCGAGCTATTTTTCCATTTTGAGGGCCTGAGGTGTAGTCACCTTCTGTCGCTTGTTTAACTTCCCAGTTTTACGTCGTAAAGTGACCGTACCAATAGTACGCCGTTGTTTTGCTGAAGACCTCCCCATTTAATAATTTAACTAGTTTTTCGATGAATCTCTATATATTTGCTACATTGAACCTTTCAAATTAAAGTACAGGCATACCGCCCAGTCGAATTTCTCATATTTATAATATCAAATCAGGAAAATTATCATAAATGTTTACAATCATGGGATAAATTCACAACTACATTCACAGTACGACGTATCAGCAGCAACAGCACGACGAAACCATACTGATCATACAGGTTTTCCGGCCAATATCGCCTGTGGTACGGTACTGTATACTGCTCGTTGGTTCTAATTTACTTGGCCATATTGTTACCTTTGTAAGTCCTTTATCTGACATTAAGCAGATCCACTCTGGATATTCATGCCCATCCGATCTATACGAGTTTTAAGGAATAGAAACAAATACGCGATACATACCATATGTGTTCAAAGAATTAGATAACACATCAATTGACCAGGCCGGCGCAAATATAGCCTACTCGACGATTCTAGTCTATTGAATATATCGAGGGATAAAAAAACAGGTCGTAGATATGACTGTTCGAATGGTAACCTTGTTATTACTCTACACACTCAATAACATGAGCAAATAAATCAAATGTGTATAATACGGCGAAGTGTCACTATTTCGTATTGCTTAAATAGAGAAATGTCAAGAGCGCTGTATACACGTACGAATATTGATATGTTCCATATAAATAGTTATATATTTTAGCTAACCCGTACTCCTCGAGCTCTGATTGCATTTCGAACGTTTGTTGGTCGTTGGCGTGATTGGCTGGTTTCTGGTGGCCATTATCTGTACTGAAGAGTCAGTGCAATGAATTGGACTCCGTGCGCTAACACCCAGATCAATCGCGTGATTCGTTTCTTTTATTAACTACGACCTTGCTTATGAGCCTAGTCCTCGTCGTTCTGCTTGTTTTGTATTAGCTCACTTTTTCTGTATGTGACTGTGTGTATAAGTGTGTTCATTGCGTTGATGTGCCTTCTCGACTGCGTGTTTCGGTTGCCGTCCTATAACAACGATAGCGGCTACCGCCGAGAACGATCAACGTTCATTTACTGTTCGAACCAGAGTTTAGCCAGTTGTTTTCCGCCTGTTATCCTGCCAGGCAGGAGGGTAAGCTGACGGTCCTGTGCCCGGCAACGACATCGTTTGACTCAGTCCTGGCCCCTTGGTCCTTTTTCTCAGCCTGAGTCGCGTCATTAATTTCGGCCCATTCGCCCACTCAATTACACCCGTACCCTCTCCGACTTGGCTGACTTGTCAGTTAGTTCAGAGTTGCCATATAGCGAGTAACCGGCTAGAAAGAACGGTCGGACTCACCTCCTGGAATACACTTAGAGAGGAACGCGCACCCATCCTCGATCACGTTGCTGCTGAACGGCTCGGCGGCCGTGCACCACACGTTACACTCGCGGGCATGCAGCACGATACGACCAGTATGGCACGCCAGTGACTGTTTTTCTATGTTATAGCGTAGCCGGTTATAGCAACCTCAATCAGAAGAAGGAAGAACCTCTTCTAGATATGAAGGAAGTGGGGCAAACCATTACAAGCCACTGGAAGCAGCGAGAGAAAGCGCCTTGAAGCGGTGAGTGCGCCTGCGTGACTCCACCCCGACCAACGTAGGCTCCGCCCCATCGATGCTGGGAGCACGGGCTGGCGCACACACAGACAATGGGACACAGAAGCGCGGAGAATAGAACGCTTCGAAAGCGCGAAGCTGATAGAAGGTGCTCTCAGCGCCACCATATCGTCGAGATCGCAGTCACCGTTGAAAGGGGCCGATAGACAAGCATGAATTGAGGGTACCTGGACCATTTGCCAGAAAAAACGCATGTCTTTCGCTAGGGATGTCGGGCCGGCGACCTCTAATAATGAACAAGATGAAATGAGATTCTGCAAAAGTAATGAAGCAACTTTCGATGGCGATGTGAGCAACAATGAATAATCCATGCGTTTTAGTATGACAACATGTCATTTTGATAAACAGCAGCGGAGAAGCTAAAACGTAGGGGTAAAGTGCCGCATCGTGAAGGCGTTCTGAGGCGCGCGAAATTTTAAACGAACGGTGTCTCTACAAGCAGAAACTTAGTGTGTTCATGTTCAAATATTCGGTGCGGTCATGAGGGTGCATACAGCTAGTTTAAAAGAAAATTAACGCCAGTGGATTCCATGAGCGTTCTGCGATTTTGCGCGCGTTATCTGTTGCGCGCCAAACGGATTTCCTGTACAGGTGAACAGTTATATTACGAGCCTTGGAGATATGGTGCAAACCTTAATGTCTATTTATGTTGGTTTTGCTGAATTTATGGCAACTAGATTTCCTAAATGCCAACCAAGTATGAAATTTTAAATTAGTTTTACTCGCATGTGTCTTCATCCTTGCGTCAGTTGTTCGTGAGGTGTGATTATACCTCGGCGATCGTTCGCTCGTTAACAAAATCGACCAGGGCTGGAAGTGCTCCGAAATCGCTTTTCAAGTCGTGAAGTGTATACGTCCGAATGAGAAGATAAAGTGCGTGTGTATATCGTGCGTGTGCCGTGTATGCGATAAGCATGGAGGAACTGACGGAGTTCGTTTCGAAAACGTTCAAGGACGCCTCGTCTGAATCCTTACCACAGTCTTCGCGTTGCCTTTCATTTATGGCTCACCACCTTGCCACACCGTTTAAACGCGATGACGAAGAAGACTCAAAGGATTCACGTTAGTATGATACCTTCATCACTGTTTAAAGTGATGTACCACACTATTACATCGAAGCGTTGTCTTTGTAGATGATCATTTCTAAATTATGTCGAATCGCGGTACTCTTCGCGTCTGGCGACTTACGTATTTCGAACTTCATCAGCATCGATATAGAGGCTTTCATGTCATTTTCTATCCTGCACTTACACCTCTAATAATGATGAGGTCGTTTGTTTCGCTGGGATCTACATATAACAATAGCGATTAGTGATACTATAGAAATGGCTTTAGTGATTATGCTATAAGATTTAAGAGTTAAATAGTTTACTGTAATTACTTAGATTTGCCACTGACCTGGGTCCCATATTTAGAAACATGTCTCGTTATTTGAAATGGTCGTAGAGCAAAGTTAACTCTGATTAAGGCAAGCACTAATCATCCCGCTTGCTAACCAATTAAAGTTGTTCTGTCGGGGTCGCTGAATGGTGCTCCGCCCAGGATGCCACTCGACCCACCCACAACGAATACACTAACTTAGCAGCATCAATGTCTGCGGAAACAACAACAAAACATTGGCAGCGTTCAGTAACGGCAGGTGAAATCGTTTGTCCTACACATATTCCTCCATAGGCTTTATTTATTTAGTTGTAGTGAAGTGCATTAACTATAAAAAAAATCCAGCAAGGAAATACAAACATCTATAGTCGATTCTATGTGTTTGTATGTATGTAAATCGTGTTTGCCAAACGTCCGACGCCCAAGTACATATCTTTGAATATGCAGTTAATACCTCTCAGCCAGCATAAGTGGTCCGGAGACGAGTAAGAAATGGAACGCCTCTGATATCAGACCTTATTGGATCATAGTTCTAAGTTCAAGTTGAGGGTTTTCGAACTTCTTGGTGATCACTAGGAGTAGTGAAGAATGGTAAGCTTGCAATTCCTTAGCCATTTTCACTTTGAAGTCATTATAACATCCGAAAACCTCGGAAGCTGGCTAACATTGGAGTAGTGTCTCTGCTCCGAATTTGACCATTCGAAGGATCGTCGATTCTGTGGATCCGGGAAATCCTAGTAGAGGCACACCAGTACATCGCTTATATAGTTAATGAACATTGAATAATCATCGAGTGTCGAAGCGAGACACGCAACAGCGACACTTGAGCTGGTTTTAAGGGAGAGAACTTCCAGTCGTCAGGTATCCTTGTCGAACAAAAAACAAAGTTTTCTTAATAGCACGGGCAATACATCTAAGTTAATGGTCAGCTTTGCTGCGGTCACCCTTGCCCGGATCCAGGGCTTTATTGCCCTGACTAAATCGTTTGAAATCTGTGTACTATGTTCTGGTAATCCACCTTACTACTTGGTAGTTAAATCAGCATACTCAAATATATTCCTGCATAGTTAAACATCTAAACAATTATTACCTCTGGAGAAAAATGGCACGGAAAGCTGTTTTTCGCTCATGGCTGCTTGCGTGAGCCATGTCTCATGCAGTTGACAGGGCGATAATACATTACCGCCCTACACATTATGAGTTGCTCACTTGGAAATCGAATATTTTTAAGTTAGACGTAGTGAAAGTGTCCTTTTCGAAAGATAAGCTGGGCCTGTCACTTGGCAAAAATAGTGCGCGGGTACGCCTTATAATTCTGGGTGACCCCGTAAAGCATTAGCGGATAGTTCTGCCGATTATCTAGAACACAGTCCCGTTACGGTCAAGATATAAATACTGGCTTGAGCCGAACATGTCCATCGGGCTCTACTTACGTTTTCTGAAGAGCCCCAGTCAGCAGCTTATAAATACAAAAATGTACCACTGTATTAAGAAACGCCATTTTTTCGTCCCGTCGTTAAGAGCGTCAACGTTTCCAAAATCCATTTGTATTAAGTGATAGTCCAATACAACCGTATATCATAGTACCGAATAGCCTTTTGCCACAAACGATAAGTAACAGTAACATATTTTATTTAATTCTTGGAAAGCGTAAATGTGTTCGTGGCTTCTATACATGTACAAGGACCCATTAATTTGTTACCGTTATTATGTTACAATTAGGTTGTTTTTTTTTTTTAGGACGAACGTAACAATATCAAGTTGGATTTGTCAGTGGGTTTATTTCAATTTTAAGATGGGCTGTTCATCGCTGAGACAGGATCGGTAAGAGATCTTCGCGTTGTTGGTGGGTGCACTAGATTTCGATCGATAGGATAGAATCATTGCCTTAGGCAACAGGCAGACCATTTGAGAACGACAAGAGACACGGAGTGATCTGATAAATGCATGTAAACAAGGTAAGATTTAATTGTTTTTCCCAGTCAACTCGATACATAAACTGCAAGACACACGCACCGGGCAACAGGATTTGCTGTATTGAAATGCGTATTGTAAATGAGATACTAACCATGTCTTTTCGGTCATCTGAAACCAATCTCAGTTGTGATGTATAATCGATTTCGTAAAAAAAAAATATGCTCATACACTGTTTCTGTATCGCAAAAAAAGTCCCCACTCTTTGCCAGTCCAAGTTACTTACTTAGTATTTCGCGGTAATTGTCCTGAAGGGGTAGATTTATTGTGCAGCTTTTCTTGTAATTTTATTTGACAGCTTTTATTTGATAGAAAACAGTCCGCTTATATTTGTTTAAAGGTATTTTCTACATGTTTTTTTGGTTCTCTTTTAGTTTATATTTCTAGTTGCTATCCATGCCAGACATCACTATGAAATAATTGTTTTTGTCTGAATTTTTCTAAAAAAATATGCATTCTAATTATTTTTTGCAAACTCAAGAATGTTTATTTCTTTATTAATATTTATTTTGTGTAATTTATTAATATATATATATATATATATACAACAATGTTCGATTCTTATAGGAAACTTTTGTAAATTTAAAAGAAATAGCTGGCACGTTAGTAGTAATCCAATAAAGTTTTAAAAACATACTGAAAGGTAGCTTCAAGTAAGTTGAACAAGTCAAAACGTTCTATTAATTCATCCTAGCTTAAGCTTAGAAGAACTATGAAAGATAGCCGAAGCGAAACTTCGATAACGAATGTTCTTTCTCGAGATAACTGTTTGGCTTTTGCCCTATAAAGTCCCTATAAAATAGTCAGTTATTGGAACACTTGTTACTCAAAATAAAGGAATGTGTCGAATATATCGTATATAAAAAGAAACGTGTCTGTATACTGAGATAATGAAAAACAGCCAAGAACCAATGGTGGCGCATTGTGCTTGCTGGTATATTATTCTTATAATTTTTTCCGTTTACATCGCTGTTTGCAAGATAACTGCGAAAAGCCGGTCAACAATCTTCTTATGCTGGAGAAAGACGGAAGAGCATGGGAAGGATGGGTGATTCATCGTTAATTCTGCCCCTATTTGGATTGAGGATAAGTGGCTCAGGGAACACATTCTACCTCCTATATATAAACTGTGTGGTTTACCAACGGCAGTAAAATTGATATACCTCGACAAGTTCGCCCCTGTTACGCTAATGCCACGTATTGGACCGAGGCTATTCGAATGAATGTTTTACATTCAATCTATCCACAATTACTGAGTCCTACATCGATTGATTTAGAGTATCAGAGCAGGCTTCGCAGCTTCATTGAAGCACTTTCGCATACAGATTAGAAGCTTCAAGTTATTCTATGATAAACTACCTTTGGTATTCATTTCATAGATCCCCAGTGCGTTCCATGATTCGCTAAGACCAGGTATAGCAATTTTTTCAACGTAAGAACCGTTACGTAAAAGGTCCAGGGTAAGTTTTAACACTAGACTTCTATTTCGCATGCAGTGAATGTTAATGAGTAAACACCATTAACGGCAAAGAGTTGTATACGACAATAAGATTGCTAAATTGGCAAGTTCTGTTGTACGTATTGTTGGATTTTGAAACGACGCCTGACCTTTGATTGATTGACTCATAGTAAAGACTGGGCGGAAACTCAAAGTGATAGCAACTCTCACAACATCGTGAACATCTGCACTTCTTTTCCTGCTTTTTCTTTCGTTCTGTTTTGGATTAAGACCAAGACATTAACAAGATACTCAGTGGCCTACGTGTAAAGGGCAGCATTCAAAAATCGCAAATTATCTCAAAGGGAAAGTTTTTTTTTTTTTTTTCCTAAAAAAACATCGAACTTCCTTAATATTAAATAAAGAACGAATTTGTGTAAGTCTTATACGTTAGATTTGATATTGTTCTGAGTGGACCTGGGATCACACAATTTTTAGCTCTGTATTTTACTCTCCGCTCACTTTACGGTTCTGATGGACACAACCACGAGAGCCGTAAAGTTGGCGGGCTCAATTCGCTGACCGCTTAACTTCCATGTGGGTTCCTCAGGCCTTGCTTTATTTGCTCTTAAATAAAAAGCTTTTTTATAGAAGCTTTGTGTATGCATTGTAGGGCTTTTTTCGTCATCTTTACTTGATGTTACGCGTGTTCTATTTAGTAGTAACTTAGCTGCATGTTGCCCTCAGAAAATGCGCTATGTTAAATGCGCCCACAGCCAAACTTATGCATATTCAAGTTTCGTACGCAAACACGTTACGACTACGCCATCACAGAGACCTCTTTCTTATCTCCAAGCAATTAGTTATCAAATGAGTGAAGCTTACATGTAAGTATAAGAATTTTTTTCGTTTTAAAAGGTAAAATATCATTGCTTGTACAGGATTTCTGAGTCCTCTAACTTTTACTCGCATCCTCGGTCACTGTTGTTCAATTTGGTTGGCGTGCCGTCTCCAAGGGAAATTATCTAGCTGTCCTTTCTTTATGCTTACATTCCTTATGCTAGGGGTAAATGGGCCAAGTGACCTTGGCCTCATTTCGTGATGTCTTTTAAAACCAGCCGTATTATGAATATATGACTAATGTTCTCTGGGTGCATCTGGTCGTTTCTCAGCGAGCTGAACTTCGTCCTTCAACTTGAGAAAAGATCCGTAGGGGTAGTTTAAGTTCTGTTTAATATAGCTGCGATGGTATAACGACAACGTTTTCACCTAAATCTAGAGACGCATTAGGTGGTCAAAATTCGAAGGTTCTATCTATATGAAGGCTGTTTGATCATTTGGTGGCGAGTGGAAGAGGAAGATCGTTAGACGTATTAAAAAAGATATAAATCGCATCCGAGATAAATTTTGTGGCATTATTCAAGACACTGTTTTGGGGTCCCCGAATCTGGTGAAGATCATTTGCGACATCTGCATTACATTTGCCAGTCAGCTGTGGCTGTCTAAAAACGTCACGCCATTTTGAATAAGTATCGATCGAAATTTAAATTATTACTTTCTGTTATTAAGAACGTCTCGCATGATCCATATGTACTTTCTGAAATTGTTCCGCTGTGTAAGTCATAGATATAAGAGCAGTTTGATAAACTTGTATTTGTATATATCGATCTTCACGGGATGGACATCGTCAAAATCTATCGGAAACCAGAATAGATACGCACTAGCCGCTTGTTTCATTCCGCTATAAGCTGAATGAAGAGAGCTAACTGACTGAAGTCTCTTCCGGAATCTCTGAGAAATATTCTCTCCTGTCGCTTACGCGTCTTAGGAGTGACAAAGTTCTACCAAAGGAGAAACAATATAGTCTTGTTTATTTTACATTCAGACAGTCTGGTGTAACTCTCCGCATATAATCTCTACGGTTATATCCTGCGCCATTTTTATTGGAATTGTTAGTAGAGTGATTGGCGAAGTCGCGAACAAAATCCAAAAGTAGTCCCCTGTGTAAAAGTGATTACGTATTATAAATTTTCATTCTGCTCTGAAGTCATTCATTTCACTCTGAAGTCAAGCATGAACGTATTTCTGCCCTGCAAAATATGGCCCTCTTAGTGACAACAATCGACACCGTAGATTTACACATATAGCAATAGGATGAAGATATCCAAGCAGCACCCAGGTCGAACTGACTAGCATCCGGTAAACGTTTATAAACACGCTTTAGCCGCAGTAGATCCAATTAAATTGTCGTCCATAAATGCTAAATCCCATTGCTTTTCCCAACTAACTCTAAAACCAGCGACCAAACTTTTAGGCATTTTTCTACTTTGCCGATCATACAGTTGGTTGTGAGTATGGATTGCCTAACAATTTCCAACTAGATATATCCAGCCCCAGTGTCTTGTGTACAAAATATAAATTCAGATTTCAGACGAGAAGTTCTAGCTTGCTTTACTATCGACTGGATAAGTTGTTATCATGCGTAAGGACTTCTTACTAGAATGTTCGTTACGGACTTATCTGGTCTCTGTGATTGTCGGTGATCGATACGCGTTAGGGATCGTCGTAAGCCCCTCGAAGTGGGAGATATTGAGGCCCAATGACATGGATGTTTCGCTTTTTTTTTTTTTATATATACATACGTTCACAGTGCCGGTAATAATTAAGTTAATTGTGAGCGAACGTTGATGAATGAGCGTGCACAAATGGATGTCTCGAATGAGCTAAATTGTCATTTTTATATTACTTTGTTTTTTACGTACGAGCGCTGCGTATCGCCTTAGATCAGTGTTGTAAGTTATAGCCACGTGCCCTTACAGAAAGATGGTGGTTCTCACAAAGTAATTCACGGTGCTAACGTGTAACGGAATGTGATCGTTGAAACTATCGCGAATTGGAGAATCTGTGACCTGTTTGGCCTTCTGGCTTTTCCTGCATCAACTAGAGCCTGATCATCCATGCTAAGTTTTCATATCGAGTATAGTAGAGCTCAAACGTTCAAGCACGTGGTGTGCGGAAATTGTGATACGAATATGTAATTCATTCAAGACAGACAGTGTCCCCTTAATTATGGAGCCTTTATACGGTTTTCAGTTGGAGACTCGGCTGAGTCTTCCCCCGCCGATTTTCAAATCTTATTGTCGTTAGTTGTCATGTTTATGCGTATCGCAATGTTGCGTGTACATGTAAATGTCTGCCTAAAGTAAAAATCAGGGCGCGTAAAAAAACTTTGTGAAGTTTATGCGAAGTGTCGTAATTTTCGTTTTTTGTTTGGTAAGCACTGTTGTCTTCGTGCTTTGGGAAATTTTACAGCCCTCGAATGAGGAAGAGGTGAACGGGTAAGAGATGTGTCAAATGGAAACAAAGATAAGCGACCTCGTTAGAGCTTTGTTTTGTTGACAAAGACCCTGATTCCATCATTTATAAAATATATTACGTCTGATGCAATCGAATTATAGGTGATCTGAGATGCGCTATTGTATACGGTTGACCTTCAAGTAAAATGTCGCTCAACAGTGGATGCACTGATAATGATCAGCACGGAATATATATATAGCACAAATTTAACCAATATGTTCTGAGATTTGTCGCTATTAACGAATCAGTGGGTTATCAACGGACAACGGCCTCTAGATGATTCGTTTCTTACCTCAAGGTCAGACAGCGTTTACTTAGACGTTTATGATGTATCTATCGCTCTACAAAAGGAGCACTGTTATTACAATTCTCCAGCTGAGCGTTTGAAAGTTATTACTTAAAACGGAAAGTTTAATCAACGATATTTCGGTGTACTCTGCTTAAGAGAAGTTCACTCGTACGCTGTAAAATCGGTCATTGTGGTATTCTGCTCGGTCTATGCGTCGTACGACAATTACCATTAGCCATAGTCGAAAGACAAACTAGATATAGAAACGATGCAGCAGCGAACAATCGATGTGAGCTGCTCTGATTTGCATGTAACTTTAATTTTTCTGACGCGGTTCACTGCGGAACTTATGCGACCATAGACAAATTTCCAGTTCTGAAACATAGATGATTTGACCGTGCAAGCTAAGTTAGATCTTTCAAAGTAGAACAGACGTAAATATGCATTTTTATTTATTTCATGCCCATATATATATATATATATATGTTTGTATTGAAGTGTTCATCTCCTACTTTGAACGATGGGGTGCTTGGGTGACTACAAAAGTACTAAAAGTATTCTGAACGTCTTAAACAATAACGATTTTATTGAAAAAGCCAATCTTATGCTTATAATTGTGACTTTTGAACCTTAGAATCCAAAGAATTTTGCATTTCCGATCCTTCAGCTGACAATTATAACTTTCAGACACAAGTTAAGTTTCTTGTTTGAGCTTTATAGGAGAACAGGGAATATTGCATCACATGACGACAGTTCAGTCAGAATAAAAAAAAAAAGATCTTTTCATGTTAGATTGTTCGTTAAACATACATTTTTTTAATTGTTCGCTCGAGTGCTATCGGCAATGCTAGGTCAAAGAGGATAAAACTAGGCAGCAAGCACCTTAAATGACGGAACTTGAGTATCCTAGTAGTATAGACCTCGGTGACCATTGGGTCACAAATTGATTGTCTACTATCTATACCAGACGTCAATTTATTGAGATAGTTCACCCCAAACCGCAGTGTTATCGAGTGATGCTAGAGAAATAGAGAGAATGATCAGGTAGATTAATGCAAAGTAGCCAGTGGAAGGATGGCAGAAACAATTACCCTGTGCGAACAAAAGCAGATATCAGACCTATACTAACATACTCGACTATTTCTTAACTTGATAAGTAGCTTATAGTTCTCTTATGGGACCAGGTTAGCCTTGCAAGCTACGGGCAGACCTGATGTATGGCCTTGCTTTCACAGGCTAATTTTCACCCTTTTCTTCTTACGTTTAATATAAGCTGCGTCTAACTCTGTCCCGGCTTCCTGATTTAAATCAGGCCAAGTGGCGACAACGGATACAAATGTAAATCCTGTTATTCATCGTTTAAATTCCTTTTAAAAGGTTAATTCAATCGTGTTAAGAACAACATTCTGTCCGATCGCCGTATAGCAAAAAGGACTGCAAATAAAAGCGTCGAAGGCCTTTTTCTCCGACTGGACATCCTGTGATTGGGAACACCTTTGCACATAACTAGAGTTTCCTCATTTGCAGAAACAAAGCAGATCCACTAATTAACTCAGCCAATAATTGCATTTTGCGAGTCAAACGGGTTGTTTTACTCCTCTAAAACAAAAAAATTGAATCATGCATAATCACTTTAGTGAGAGTTCCAGCAACCATTAGATGTCTGTTACATAAAGATTTCTTAGTATGAATTGTTTATTGTATATTGCAAATGGCAGTAGAGGAGGATGAATTGCTTGTGAGAGACTATGTGGCTTGCCCAGAAAGATCTTTTTACCAAGCGATTCATTTTCAAAGAACACACGCATAGCTTCATTGTTAAAATTGAAAATTAAGGAGATTGCCATTAACAGGTAGGTTTTACTACCCCAGTTTAACTCTCAAGCGAGCTTAGGACAGATAAGGCAAAAAAATTCACACTGAGCAGGTCGTTAGATCACCTTGCGTTTTTATCTTTTACTCATTTTTTTTTATGTTCATCGTCACCTAATTGCTCAACTTCTGTTCTTTGTACTCTATTTTTACAATCTTAGACCTTGTATTTCGATGTTCTTTGCTTCCTCGTTTGTGCATGCCATCGGACACGTCGTCTACAAACAGGATCGGCAAACCACAATTCTTTCCATAGCGATTTTCCCCTAAAGATTCCAGATGATCGTTTCCTGCACGCAGACAACACGTGCCACCCAATACCCAGCCCCTAGCCTGCCTTGCTATCAAGAAGGTTTCGGTGTAAAGCCAGTCATCTTTCTTCATTTGCCCAATAGCGACACACGTACCAATTATGGCGGTGCCAGTAGCTAGGGAGTTCGTTATTGCGATAGTGGCAGCGGACAAATCATGTGCTAATTTCGAAATTGCTACAGCTCAGGTGCTTCTCCGTTCTCTGTACTTATCGTATAGCCCACCCGCCGTCCGGCCTCTTTCTTACCGTTACCCTTATCTTTTCTCCTTAGAGGAAAAAATGAGAAGCTAGCGGTTTGAGTGCATAGCTTCTATTGCCCCTTTCGATACTCGTCTGTGCGTCCAAATGATCGCCGTCGGGTTTTAAGACGTAACTTATTTGTGCAGCAAGATGGTACGTTACATCTTCGTAGCACATTACTGTAAACGCTTTTTACGGTACGTAGGGTGCCAAACTTTATTTAACACAGGCACGGCGGAGATTTCGGATACGAATCGTAGGGTCGTACTATGCGTGGGTAACGCTTTAGCAGGTTCGTGGGTCCTTCCGAGTTGCTGGGGCATCCAAATCGAATGCGTAGTAACTTTGGTACGTTGAAAACGACTAGCGGTTTTGCTGACTTGATTTTAATCCTTTCCAATGACTGAACACTGGCCTGTGCCAGATTTAAGTGTACGCTTGAGTCGACAAAAAGCTGTTGTAAGCTCGCTCTCTATCGAGTAGAGAGACGACTCTCCAAGACTATGTTCTCTTAATAACAACAAGTCTCTCTATTTATTTAAACCGATAGTGAAAAAATTGATTCTACTTAACTAGCGAATAATTGCAAACAACAACAATAAAGACCAGTAGGAAGACCGAACTCCTACGTTCATCCTCCGCCAACTACAAACTTTAGCCACGTCGTAAGCAAACAAACCAACCTTTGTAACAGTTTGGCCCAATTGAAAACGGAGTTCGTTTTAGCTTTAATAACAATGTTCCTATTGCTTCCGCTGGGTAGCCATGATCTCAGCCAGCGTTCCGCGCGGGAGAACGCAGGAGTAAAGGAGGAAGAAAAGAAATACAGGATACGTTACATTGGGCTTACAGCTGATCCTTTCATGCTGTTGATCCTTGCTAGGCTCGACACCCCAGTACGTTGTCAAGACTCCACACCTCGACAAACTGGCACTACCAAAAATTTGCCACAACGTCTACATCGCTGAAGGCGACGGGACCACCAATTGGTGCAAAAGGACTAATCCAATTTGGGTCATGGAGCATTCCAGTAATAGCGACATGCCACCTGCCAGCACGTATGTTCCTTAGGTAGCCACCGGTGGTCGTAACGGCATCAGTTGAGGCTCCGATGTGTATATACAGCTGAACACATTCAACAGCTGCCCGCAGTTTGTTGATTATGAGGATGTGCGCTGTGACTGGGGAAAAGGCAGTGTTCGGGCCGTCATAGTAGCTCAGTCGTGTTGCCCGTTAAACGTGACCCGAACGTCATGCCGTCGTACCGCTGGCGTTACGCATTACTGCCTCAGGGTATGATTTTTGCTGAAATATGCTAGTAGTATTTGATGTGTACGCAATGTTTTTAATGACAATTCTTAGTCGCAAATGCGGATAAACGAACCTTGGAGAGAGCAATGACGTCGTAGTTCCTAGCAGTAATATATGCATTTGCGAGGATATTTGTTCTAAAAGGTTTTGGTCCTTCAAAAAAAAACGCACACTAAAAGCTTCGACTGAAAATGAAGAAGTTATATCGTCTTGATTTTCTCATTTAAGTTCTAGCTATAGTTAGTATTGTGTGCTATTGGTGAACTCCATTTCATCTATCTGACTATCAATTCAGCTCTTCCATAGTTACGCAGGGCTCGTTTTTCACTAGGCTTTTCTTTAGGCGCAAGTACCTTGTCCATGTCGGTCCTAGTTCGCATACTTCAGTTGGCGAATACCCTGCAGCTGAAAACAATACTGCTGGTCCAAGTATTATCGCCCACATCATTTCGTTAATACTACGCGTGAGCAAACAGCTCGTAACTATTCAATTGACTAAGTCAAGGAGAGTTCTTCTGGGGGCAAAGGCGCCCTGGCCGGAGGTAAACACAAACGAGAGAAATTGTTCGATTCGAGATGGTGACGTGCAGATACATCTTTATGGCTTCCGATAGTGTTTAAGGGTAGCTTCCAAGAGCATTGTGGAGATTAAACAAGTCATAGAGGTGTTATTCATTTCAGTCTTTATATCGATGGCCCGTCTGCACTTCACAAGTTACTTCGCCCTCAGACGAACAAATCAGTACAAGCAGACTACTAAAATCGCTAGCTACCATTTTGCGAAAAGCATCGACGATTCTTGCAGCAGACATCATGGCACCTGCTGTTCGATCGGGCAGGTAGTGTATACCTATACCATGAGTACCTGACAAGCCACATGTTTGATAGAGCGGTGAAGCGTAGCATTGATACTACAGGCAAAAGCAGGATAAGTCAGAACGTCAGATGGTCTGCAAGGAATGGTGACAACGTTTTCAGAGAACACAGAGAGACCTTGAGCGAAGAAGCGATAGAAAACGCCAAAATATGGTTCAAGGACAACTGAAGCTATGTAGGGTACAATGCTTTTAGCTACTCTCAAGCCAACCTGCGTTTCCGCACGTCAACCCCCTTAAGCGCAAAAGATCCCTTACATTAATATGTTTTCCCTTACCTTCCAAATTATATATATTGAAAAAAAAAAAATATATATATATATATATAACTTATCGTAGGAAGCCCCGTTGTCAATTTTCTACCCATTCGTTAAATCATTTGCGCACAACCACAGTGACAGAAATAGCAGTCAATAAATATATGCAGATATTTCGACAAGAGGACATATAGGCGCGTACCTGCTTGCTCACCTGCGGAACACGACAAAGAGGCCAAATCGAACGATTGCTGGGCGGCGGCTGCCAATGTCATTTCGGATGATCATTGCTAAGCCAACACGAAGAACGAGACAAGCGAGGTGACATGATTCACCAGTAAGAGGGGCACTTTGAGGTGGCAAAGAGCACTTTGGCAACACGACATAGACAATAATCCTTTTGGCCTGGCACGGCAATCGAGGCCAATGACAAGCGACTCGACAAACAAATATTTCATACTTGAAACAGACCTACGAAGACATTTAGAAATATATATGGACCCATACAGCAGGTACGCACACTGATAAAAGTGGTGCTAAGCGGTCTATAAGATGAGACACTCTCAAAGGGACTCGACATTTTGTTTGAGGTGTCACAGAAACATTGACAGCTGAAGGCTACTGGTGGGCTCCCCTAAATTCCCAGTGTGTACATCCCTGGGGATTCTATGTCTAAGGGAGCAAGGACTAGTTGAAAGGCTAGAGATGCGGTAGATTGTGGAAGAAAGTTGTACTACTGAGTTAAAAAAACGTGTTTTTTTCGTTAACAAATAAAACTGACCAATGTTCGGGCGAGTGCCGCTGCAATCTGCTGTTTGGCAATCATCCGTAGACCAAATTTGAGAATATGCAAACACGTCACTTAAGTTTTTGAGTTTTTTTTTTTTTTAATGACTGGCTTTTAGCCAGATGTCGTTTCTCTGTCTTTCAACTACTTGAACATTGTACTATATATTTATGCTAAATGTTCCTTCTATCATTGCCAGAAGTTTTAAGAATAATTGCGCAATGATAAGTAGGCCTGAACTCCGAGCGGAAAAATCCTGCGTCCTTCACTGCAGTACTGAGCTCATGTACCACTATCTGTATTGTATCTCTAGGGAACGAACTCAATGTTTAATGTTGGATTCACTTGCCTTTTATCAGATACTAATCTGTATGACCTTCCCAGCCCTCAAGAAACATCTGCAAAGAAGAGTCTTTACGACAGTAGAGTAAATTCAAGCAAAAACCAAAGGCAAAGTCGAGATCTGTGAGCACGAGTCTGAATTCAAAACAATGCTGAGCTATTAAGGTATTCAAAGTGAATACCTTCAAGGTGGGAACAACTAGGTGTTCGGCACTTCTTTCTATTTAGTATTATCGAAACGGTTCGATACGCTCTTAGCATTCGTATATAAAAAGGCATAAATTTATTTTAAATCTCTAAAAAAATACCTCACGTTGTCATTTGGCAAATAACTCTATACTCATATAAACAAGAAGAATTAAAGATTGCTACATGGTCCAATAAGGGTCTTGTAGAAAGATGCATATGTCAACGATCTCATCTGTCGTTAACGTATTCTCTGGGCTCTCTCTTATGTTTGCGGTTCATCAGTTCTATTCTACTAGTAGGAATGAAACTATGGACAGACTTCTCTAAGGCTTTATCGATAAACGTGCACGCTCACAGTCAAACAAGAATAAGCCGGCCTGCTATTTCCGTTACGTTAGGTCTTCTTTTAAACACCTAGTACGTTGGTTATTCTATGAGAACTGGAACTTGAAGTTTTATAAACTTGAACGACCAGAACTTTAGTTGAAGGAAATGAGCGCTTAGTGCTTCAGATCCTATTAACAACGAATAGAGAAAATTATTGCGTCATCATTTGCCTATACTTGAGCAAATGAGATGTAAGACGTAAACATCTTGCTGGAAGCGAATCAATTGCGTCGCCAGTGACTGTGAACAAAGGATATGTCTATTGAAAAGGTCTTTTACAGCCTAGCGTTCGAAAGGACGGTCATGTTAAAGGAAACATAGTTCTAAAGAATAGGGTAGTTCTTATTTGCTACTTTCGTCCTTTTCGAACTTCATGCGAACTTCTCAAGTACTTGTACGTTGCCAACTGAGAAATTGCTATTGCGCGTATGACCATAGTTTGTGAGCAATGCAATTAGTGCATCTTGTCAAGAGACTTTATTGTCAACAAAATTAATTTGCGTCTAACAAAAGTCAATTCAACATGTGCTCTTCCTAACCGAGTAGGCCTTTCATCGTTGCTTCGATCTTTTGAAGCTTCTTCAATTTCGAGGAGATTCAGACAGACCAGGCTTATCCAAGCAGCGTGACGTTGTTATAACGTAGAAACAACGCAACCTATTCGAGAAATTCATTATCACTTATCGGCTATTTTACGTGTCATTTCATCGAAATCAAATTTACTATTAGTAAAACCCCATCGTTGTCATTTTAGTCGTCGCTGTCGGCAGGAAATCCGAGTCAAGTTCTTTCTATTGGCGTTTCGAAACAGCGTTCAGAGTAGCCCCAGTCAATTTCTCTGCTGTGGCAACGTTCCTCAAGTTTGTCCTATTGTTTCCCCTCTCAGAAGACAAACTGCCTCGATCTTATCGTTGAGTACTTTAGTTAAGTCGAGCACCCCGTGATTTTCGGTCCCTACACTCTACGAGCTCCAGGAATAGGGAACAGCGTCTGCAAGCACTACTGCCCCCTAGAACATTCCTGCTGTCATCTTGGGTCGCTTCGGAACAACTAGTCGCTCCAACTATGCTTTCCTTCCCGCAAATATAGTACTACTGGCTCCACTATTTTGAGGCTACGAACACCCCTAACATTTCAAGTCAGTTTCTCGGTCTTATCTATATAAACCTGGGGCATGAGCCCGTGACCATGTAAGAAGCTAAGGCTTTTTTTTGGCATTGGGGAAGACCCATATTACTGTTTTGGTGTTTACACAGTGCAACAGTTAAAACGTATGAATAGGAAGAGGCCCACTGGTGTGCCGTACCCAGGGCCTATTTATGTATGGAGTTGACTAGGATACTGTTGACAATTGAGTCAAAAATAAAGGTTTCTATCTACCGAAGAGGTTGCTACAGTTGTCTTTTGGATTCCTCGTCAAATATGTCATCAGCGAGCGGCCGACTGCCGACTCCTGACGTGTGTCTTGGGTTGCGTCTTCGCCGGTCCGGATGACGCGTCTCAATGAAGCCAACGGCAATTCCAGCAGACAAACGATCGCTTACCCCCTTTCGGTCTTCAATGACACTTTGACACAGCGAAGCACAGCTCTTTGCTGGGTACCGGGAGGATGATTTGTATCGAATTTCGCTTTTTGAGTGGAAAGTTAAGGCAAGAGGGGTGGGGGTGCGAGAAAATGGCAAGTTGAAAAGGTTTTCTGCTGGTTGCGTTGCTCGTATGTCGTTCGCCCTGAACTACGATTCAAAGAGAAGGAGAGAGAAGGTTAAGGAAAGAAAAAAGATTGGGGGCTCGTTGTTGGCTAATGCCGGCGGCACCCCCCAACGACGACTGAGCCGCCGCCGCCGCTCGAACGGAGACTTTTAGGAAAATGAGATTTTACACCCAGATATAACGAGTGCCGAAAGCACAGCGGGCGGAGACTATCCGAAACGACACGACATACATACAGCGAGACCTGAGTGAACCGATGAGAATCTACTGCCAGTAGTTTCTGTTATCGCTAAAGCTGTAGCCAACCGATTGGTGACATTCAAAGGCACTTACTAGAGTAGCCAAGTGGCTGGCAATAAGCAGAATGTGTGAATGTGTTATAAAGTGACGGACATCTTGTTTAGGTAAGTAATCAGTAGAAGACATGGTCAATTTGACGATGTAGTTTCGAGCGTTTGTGTGAGATCACCATAAACATAGCAAATGAGCTAACTTACGACAACTTTTAGCTTAAACAGAGCCTTGTCTTATATAGCCGACTATTTGGCTTACAATTTCAGTAAACAGATTCTTTTTGAATTTGCAGATTTTATAAAACGAACACATGTCCCGAAGCCGTTATCGCCCTTTAGAACGTTACCCCAGCAAATATATTTCTCGTTTCATTTAATCAGTTCGTTGACATCGGCAAACAATCGCCTATTTATTTATCAAAAGCATTAAATAAAATCACTTGGTGGCAAAAAAATCTATACGCCCAGCGACAATATTTGTTGAATTTTACAAAAAAACACGACCCTACTAAGCCCTCATCTACAAAATGTATTCTTGTTGTTCTCCGCGATTTTGCCCTATGATTTGGTATCAGAAATAGCTATAGTTATTTTTACAGGAATCCTGAGATAATAACGAGCAAAGCGCGCTTCGAACCGCTTTAAGTCGTATACCTTTTGAAATAAGCTGTTTAAGGTATCAAGGCTGTAGCTTGAGGGCTATAAGAGCTGCTTGTACTGGAAATTGGTCTGATATGGCGTCTGCTTTTCGCCACGATCTTAGCGTCACAAACAAGTAAGAAAGTCGAAAAAAGAAACATGGCCACTAGATCATTCGAAGCTTCAATATTAAACAATTTAAGGCATTGTTACAAATTACTTATTGCCGCTATCAATTTGCGAGGGACAAAAACCGTATTTACTACCGTGTTATATATATATATTTAAACGGCGAATTAAGTACAATGCTAGCATTGTGCGCATAGTACGTACGATTTTTTACTTACATAACACTCGAGAAGTTACTGCCCACTGACTTACCTTTATCTTAGGGGTGGATCTGAGTTACCGTCTGTCCGTCATACAAGAACGTGCTAAAATTTCTAAAAATTATGTCATATCGTGTAACATTATTGTACAAGGTACGTACCATTATCAGAACTTTATAGCAGACGGCATGAGTTCTTATGTGCAAAATCGTTCATCATTAAAGGCATTGGCATCCTGTGGCTTAAATATATTTTATGTTCCGAAGCCGTCTCGTAGTTTAGGTATGTCATGCTCCGCGTTCATCACCGATCCTTCATCGGCAATTTTTTTATGACATGGTTTTTACTTGTCGATTGCGGTATCACAAACATTGCACCACTAGCTAAAGTTTATTTTCTATGGCACTGCAATCGTGCACCACCTGCCAATCCACATCAAGCCGTAACCGCTCAGGGGCGTTCGCCCGGAAATTCTTATTGCTACCCTACTTCGCCGCTCGCTCATGAGCGTCTTCAATCGTAAGTCAATACGGTGACTCTTTATCGTCATGCGAAGAGATTTTTCGTACCCCTCACGCATAGGGGGCTTTCCATCTGCGCTACATATTTTGTCGCCCGGATCAGATTGAAGTCGTACGCAGTAAGGTATCACGATGGATGACATCGACAAAGGACAATACTAAGCGTAGGAAGAAGAAAAGACGAGGTATTATAGAAGCTGATCGTTGTTGGACTGGACTTGAATGTCGAGCTTATTTTGTGTTGTTCAAAATACTGATGCCTGATCAACCAGCTGTTAGGCGATCCATCCAGGGGGTGGGTTCAACTTCAACAAGGGATGACAAACTATGAGTGCTACGCAAATATATACGCTATGCTAAATTATGCATAATCCAAAACGGATTATAGGAAACTCATTGTACTGATGAGGTCTCATTTACTAAGTGTTATGCAAGCATTACTTTGTTATGCCCGCAACAAGGAGCTGTACTCGCAGCATACTGCTGCAAATGTAACAGTAAAAGCATTTTGAAGACGGTAGGTAACCGAATCGTTCGTACGCAGTCGAACTAAAGTTCTTAATCACAAATTCCAGGCGATTGTCTCTCTCATGAAGACGCTCTTTCGCCACGACCTCCGCTGAATTTAAAAGAGGCTTCGTTCGGCCAACGAGACGCGCTCAAGGATACCCGCAATAGTACAGGCGTAAAACAGCGAAGGTATGAAACTTCCAGTAATCAATCACGTTTCAAGCTTTGGATCTGATTCTTCCATTAAATACTGCCTCACAGTTGGGAGTGAAACTTAATTATATGAGGACTATATGTATATGTGCTACTTAATGGAAAAGATATGTACCGAAGTCGAACAAGAATGGTCGAGCTCGGTAAAGACGATGCAGCCATAATCTGCAGTTCCGAGTGCGGGATTTGGCATACTTAATTATTTGTTGTCGATTTTTCTCTCAGTAACTCAGCCTAAAGCTGGCTGTTTTTTAGCTGGTTATCAAAGGTGAATGGATCGTATTGAATCTCCTTGCACAGATACGTACATAAATGCCTATGACAACATGCTACTCTATCGTATATATTAAAAACTTTAGATTTATCATTTTAGTGTTGTTTTTTTTCACCTATACCTATTTTGGGCCCCGCCTAAACCTGGCTCCATCGCTTTTTACGCAAACCTAACCTGGTATTGTGTTACGACGTTTCGTCTCATAGCTAATAATGCAATGACCCAATTCCTAACACAGATCATAGGTGCATATGCATACGTGATACGAAGCAAAAGTGTGCGCAATAAGGATGGCTTTATCCGAAGTAATTATGTTGCAACCTTTGTATGTTATAGATCGCGGACAAACTTTACCCTGGAGCAGTTGAATGAACTTGAAAAGCTCTTCGACGAAACTCATTACCCGGATGCATTTATGCGCGAAGAACTTTCTCAGAGACTTGGCCTATCTGAAGCACGAGTCCAGGTATGTGGCTGTGTTGATACTGTATGTGATGATGATAAACTGTGTATCTGACCCTCATAGCATTTGCCTTCGAACGGTCGAAAGGGGTCAGTTTGGCCGGTATTAAGGCAACACATAACGGATGCATGCCTTGTCGTAAAATACCGTTATTATACAATTAGCTAATGTTTTGGAGACGTTTAATGTCCTCGGAAAGTTCGTTCTTACTCGTTTATGCTAGCTCGGGACTTACCACTTAGGCTGAAAAATGCAGTCAACCGCTGTACTGATTTAGTAAATAAGCATTATTATTACACAATAGATAGACGCAAACATTGTATACGATTTCAGAAGCCTTAGCGTCCTGGGACGGAGCCCCAAGACGAAGTTTACTAAGAAAAATGGCTAGTCCTCAAGATACGCGTACAAAAAGTTTGGTTTTAGGTTTCACTATCTCTGTTTACCACGCACTGATTGAAAATCGACGACTCACTGATTAATTAGCCACGAGGGTAATTACAGGAAATCTGCAGGTATGCTCAAAGACGTAGTGGTCCATCGAAATAACGGTATAGACTATATTGTTCATTTGTGAGGTTTTATATAGTGGGTGTTAGATCTTGCTCATGTTAGTTCAATGTATTCCATAATTTTCTGAATAGATTTTTGTCGACCCTTTTCAGTCGGACCCTTTTTAATTAAAAACCATTAACAGCTAAAGATCCTGCAGCGGGAGCTCTGTCCGTTATTACCATGCCACTCGCAATTTACGGTGCGGTTTCGCGTAAGACGTACGTGTACAGATGTACACCGATATATACAATCGGTATATGCAAAGTAAACCACATGCACGCTTAAATAAATATGTAGAAACTGCATAATACGGTTCTTAACTTGGCGTACCTTTGCATCTACAGCTAGAAATGTACCCCATTAGGTGCTGAGTACTGTCTAGATATATGAAGACAAATTTCAACTCACGCCGTTTCATTCGAATCGGTCGCTTTCAGCTGATAGCCTAGATACCCGACCTATTTGGTATGCAATCCAGTCTACGGAGTCCTCCAACTCCATCCTCACCAGCTTTCACCTTTGTATCAGAGAGTCCGGTAAGTTCATACATATAGTCTTTCTCTGAGGTAGCCAAATAATCTGCCAACGTGCACGACGACGCGCCGTATGCATTCAGCCTTGCAAATCACTTCGCCAGCTATCCGAGTATAAATACTAATCGTTGATCGACAATTGGACCTTGCTAGACAAAGTATTTTGTTGTGGCTGTGAGCCTTGAATCCATTCACATGCCTTGCACGGAGTCCGCGGACTATTTAAATCCCTTCCAGTCGATGGGGATCGAGTTAACGAGGGCAACTAGCCCTAATCAATCGAGACTAACTGCGTATATCGTATACTCTAAAGCCCACATGGCCTATAGTGACTGGACAGGCTAGATTTGGTCGCCTATCTGTCTGCCCTATAGTATAGATTGCACACACGGATTTCGAGCCGGCCGCAAAGGAATGTGGCCTACATGGGGAAAAAGGAGAATAGAATATAGGCTGTACTATACTGAGCAGAACCCAAAAACAAGCAATAGTGGCAGCCCCATAGATCTGTCGTTGGCCCCACCGACTGGGGCACTTGTGCCAACGGCCTGTGGAATATTTGCGGCAAGCAAAGAAGAAGTTGATAGGAGCTGTGCCAGCACTAGTCGCATCATTCTATTTGGCCTCCGGCCCCAAGAAATCCATAGAAGGCTCAGGACATTAAGGTGATTGCTACAACACTTCACTTGGTTCCATGGCGAACCGGTGTTGGCATGACGCTGTGGGGGTGAAGAGGTAGATCCCGATCAGGAGAACCCACTCAGAGCCCATCTCCGCTTCTCAAGCTTCGCGTCTGTATCACACTCTCTACGTCTTTCTTTCTATTTCGCTAACAAAGATCGAAACTACAAGTGGGAATGCCTTCCTCACTCTTTTAGCGAGGAGCCCCTTGGGAGGAACATGGGGATAGATGTTTACTTCAGTGCAGCAACTCATCTATGGATTCACTGCTGCAGGGTAAAGGTGAAGCTGGCTTTACCTAGTTGTCGTGCTACTTGTCATAGTAACTGTGACCGCTGCCGGTCGATCGGAGGACAAAGACACTTAATCACAGCGAACTGGTATACTTCTGAGTACTGCATGCAGAGCTGGGCGGGTGTTAATTACATTGTGATACACCGCTAGGGAGACTTGAGAAGTACACAATTGGAACTGGTACGGTTCGACAAGTTACGGTGGAATGTATGGTCGTTTAGCGTGTAAAGAAGATACCTACCTCAATAGCGGTTATATAAAAAATGCTGAGCATCGTAGAAACGTAGTAACGATTTGTGTCGATCGTGGCAATGAAACGGAAGCTTACTATCAGTTTGTGTGAAAATAAACTTTCGAAAAGACTGAACTCTTTTGAAAGAAAGGTTCTCATTGGCAGTAAATACACAGTCAGATGCGTAGAAGATTAGCGACCATTTATTTTATCTGATTTACCGAGCCGGCCTATGTCGTTACGGTTTTCCGATATGTTTTACATGTAACGCACAACAGCAAAAACCTACAGCGAGTGATGTTCAGTAGAGTTCATCGCGGTCAATTTAGCGTTTCAAATCCCATGAAAGAACCATTAATTTCGGTCCTATCACACCGATCGTCGCTTACACACTGTACACGTACCTAATAAACATCTCTGGACACGATTAATATCATCCGAACCAATTTTTGACAAAAAACGTGGAACACTTTTGGATACGGTTTTTTCATGCGACATCAGTGAACATATCTTGAAACAGATTTAACAAGAAAAGAAAATTGTTGATTCGAGAGTAATTGTTCTAAACTGAACGTTTATAACTTATTTAACTTGAAATCCTTCTGAGTCCTTATATATTTATGTCTTGTCAATTGCAGCGTATGAAATGTTATTTGCCGGATGCTGAATAACTCTAATTTGGGTCATGTCGCTTGTTAGGCTTGGCTGATTCAAATAAACTTAACTGTCCTACTGTTTACCTCTATCGGGGATTGAGCAATATTTGCACTTTCTATCAAGCCTGTGATATCCTTCGTCCAGGAACCTATCCTGGTTTGGAGGCCAACCGGTAGATCCTTCCGACTTGATTCTCCTGGACCGAAATGCTACGTGCATGAGAACAAATTCTTGAAATAAGTGTATGTGTTTGTCGTCACCAAATTTCCTTAGCTCACTACATACATACAAACTAACAACCATTAGCCACGCAACAACGGTCGCCTTATTGATGACGAAAGGATAATTTCTATTTACCACCTTGACCCGCTTTGCCCTAGCTGGTGTGAATTTTCAAAGTTTTCTATGGCATGTCGTTCGATATTCATTCCCATCTTTATTAAATTCTATACGCAGTACATAATTTACTCAGCGTTTATGCAGTTGGGCCCGGCCTGTAGTTTTAGTACGTGGTAAGATTTTCAGGTACAGGCATATTCTTTTCACCCACCAAACCTTTTCATAAAAAAGAAAATGCCTGATGAGCATCAAATACGGAATTAAACTGCGCGGATTAGGCGTATACTCTAATAGCATTTTTTCGGTCGCGATCTATCTACAAACGCGAACAAAAGATTTACTAGCACTCTTATTATTACCACAAAGGTTGGTACTAATACACCTTGCGACTTCACTAGACGCCTACTTCACTAGTGGCCGGTATGTTGTGCGGGTGTGGGGGACGCAAGTGACTAACCTCGTCGGAATCGCCGAACTGAAGACCATGTTTGGTGTTTCGCCGGTAGGGGTACGGGGCTACGTTGGGAAGAGATCAAACATACAGGCCCGAAGGTAGATAGAGGGACGCGCATCAGGGCTCGTTAGGCTGCTGATTCACTTAGCAGAAGATGGGGTAAACATGAGAGAAAACGTCCATATGTATGTACACCGTAGACGAATGGAAAGGTGCAGGAGCAGCTCGGGCAGGCCCAGCCGGGTAGGATGACTGGTAGCTCGGCCAGATTGGGAACAAATATCGGCGACAACGACAAAGATGGAGCGCACCCGAAAGAGACGGGTGGAAGATACGGCAAATTAAAGCGAAAACGAAGCAGGCAGACAAGCAAGCGACCAACCAAACAATTCAGGCTGCGTTGTGAACGACAAATGAACTGGAATAGGAAGCATTAGACGAACAAACGTTGCAGAACTTCAACTTTCGTAAAATCAACTACCCAGTTTAACGGGCATGAATTAGTAGATCGAAAGCCTTCGCGTCTGCGTCGTGGGACGAGGCAGATAAACGATCGAGGGGAAGGCTTACCAAGGAAGAGTAGTTGAAGAAGTTTTCCTGGACGGACAACTCACTCATTTGTGCTGAGTAGATTTTTTATTTATTTGTATTATACAGAACTAGCTACTCAAGGGAAAATATAGTAGAACATAAAATCAACTGGCATACTTTGACGGCCATTTCGGTGGAAACATTTTCCTTAAGCATACTGGTTATCCAGCCAGGTCACATAATTCAAGGATACAGTGCACTAAACAATTGCGACAAAACGTTTAGCGTTCGTTGAGCTGTATTGGCTTAAGTGATATGATGCTTTCTCTAGAAGGGAACAGCCGGGGTTTTCGACCCACGAAAAGTTTCGATAAGTTTTGTTCTACTCGATTTATTTTTTCCGCCTCACTATATGCAGACATATTAAGCTTAATATAATTTCGACTTGCTGCTTGTCGACTTCCTTCCAGTAGCTTATCCTTATCATCCTTCTATCGCTAGTTCACTGTTATTCCCGGCCTTGTCCTATCTGTGGTGCACGCTTTGCATCTGCCTCCTTGCAGCCTTTTCCGAGCCGCATTTTTATTAAAAGTGTGTTTGCACTTGCCATACCGAACTAGTCCTACAGGACAGATCAGCTTTGCCATCTCGTCGGCTTTCGATCTGCTGGTCGTTTTCGATATCGTCGCGCCGCAACCCCTCAATCCAACCCGGGCCTGACGGTTTAGTCGTACTTAAATTCATTCCTCTATATTTATTGCCCCCTATTGTCTACTGACTTTCCCGCTCCACCGGTTTCTATTCCTACTCTTTGAATGTCAATCGCCACAATCTCCGTTCGTTCGACCCTGTGACCATTTCTCTACTGGCGCACCCAGAAAGGGGTGATAAAATGAAGGAATCTCTTTTTTTGCTCTCTCGCTCTGCCTGGATCACAGCCCGTTAACTTGTGAGCCAGCCAGCCAATCCGCCTGGGCATCCGCGAACCCGCTTGCGCGACTGCGTTACGGCTACATGCCGCTTGAAATGTCATTCCCATTTTATTCACTTTGCAGACCAACCCATTTCGGTGTTGGCGTCGAGTGACGCGGAAATGCAGAGGGTCGTCACAACTTTACACTGTGTTCTGTATTCTTCTTTTCACATGACACCTTCTCCTTTTTCCTCTCCTTGTACTGCTACAACTAGCAAAAAAAGATCCAGCCATCGGCCGCTCTGCGGCGAGACCGCACGCCAACCTCATCCCATGGCGCCTGAATGGGAGAAAACTAGATAGGCTATGTTCTGAGATCGTTTGGTGATCGCTTTGCGTAACGGACGGTGTCCTCGGCCGTAGCCGCGTTTTTCCTCGCCAGTACTCGAATCGCCCGCTACCACCGTAGCGTTAGCAACTCAACGAGAGTCGTTCTTTGCTGGTTTCCTTGGCCTGTTGTATTTCCGTTTTACTGTTATCTATTAGCACCATTTAGAGTGGAGGGTTACAGCTGGCCGACCAATGAGCTATGCCTGCAATTCTCCTGTGGCCAGGCCACAACTGTTGGCTAGTAGCAGGGTGCAGCGAATAGGAGATGGTCCTGTTCCTTCTGTACCCGTACTGGACGACCGCCATGACGCTCATCGCTACAGCCACCGTTGCCGCTGCTGCTACTTTAGACTGACAACGTCAGTTGGCTCACGATGCTCCCCCAGGGCTAGCGTCCCTTTTCTCTGTTTGCCATAGCCTTGCATGTGCTTCTTTACTTGACATCCATCTTGAGACATACAACGGCACGACGGTTCTTACGGTAGCATCAACAACAATAGTCAATGGCGGCAGCAACAGCGGTCGGTGAAACCTGCAAAGCAATTGGCGAATGCAAAACATAAAAAAAAAGTCATGTTCAGGCCTAGTTGCGGAGAGAATACGGTGGAAGAACCGCCTGGGAGAAGAGGAAAGGATGTAGGTGTGCCATAGGAAAGGGCAGTACAAAGAGAAAGGGAAAAGCGATATAAAGGATGTCCTGTATTAGAGAAAATGAATAGCGGCAACGAGAAAGGGGCAAGATAGAACGAGTAGGGTATTTTATGGCTGCTGAGAGTCGTCTGCTGGTACCAATGGAAAAGAGATGTCCCTAAAAACCGAATTAAATTTACGAAGCCATTTTGTGTTTTGGACCGGCTAACATAATGGTCAAATAGATGGGCGGCTTGCTTACGGGGAACGAAATATTGTGTATAGGAAATAAGGCTTGCGTAGGCATACACGTGAACATAGCCCCAAAGTTTCCGGTAAAAGACTCTTAATGATAAAAAAAAAAGCTTTGTATACTTTATGTGTGAGAGTTACCGATGGCACTACCTTGTGTTTTCAATGGGGTGTATTTTTCATTGATAAATGGTGGAAAATGGGCGAGTGCAAAAAGCGTCTTCAAGCGAAGATTGCCAACAGAAACAAAAATATATTATGCCCCATAGGTCAACGACGTACGTATGATACACTTGTGGCGCGTACCACGAATAGAAAGTTCTTTTCAACTTGTTTTGTTCTTTGTTTATTCATCTCAATGATGATATTTTGAGTTTCCAAGTTAGTGCGCTGTGCATAGTTACTGTATATTCTGAGATGCGTTAAACAGAATCAGAAGAATCAGTGTTAAACTAAAACTTCTTGAAAATAAGGTAACTCATAGTCTAGATGCCATTAAAGCATTGGCCTGTGTTAGCGTGATTAGAAATTGCGCGCAGCTTGATGGCCTATCGTATAGCAGGTAGGCCTATTGAGGGTTACCTTGTAGAAGGGAAGCTGCAATAGATTCAAGTAGTATTCTAAATGAGTAATCTGTTTGGAGTCCAAATGAAAATGGTGTAAAAAAATATAGACCATACATACGGCTTATTGTATGAAATAGTTTTTTTTATTATAATATATTTGGCAGAGCAAAGCTAAATGTTTGCAGTGGCAGGTCAAGATTAACATCCAAATAATAAAAAAAAAAAACTCGGAATTCCAGCACTTAAACCTAAATTAGATAAAAAAAACACTTATAAAATACTTAAATTGTGAATAAGTAATAAAATTATAGTTGTATTATCTCTGTATCGAATAAGGTCAACTGGCGCTGGAATTCTGGAGTTTTTCTACAGTTGTCGAAGGACGAACAAACGTCCTTAACTTTACCTTATTTTCTTTTGTAATCCACTCTAGAATCTATACAGCTGAGTTGATTATTTCTCCATAATGAACTCGTCGAGGCGACTCATTTTTCGTATGTAATATGGGGTTGTATTAAAGACTGACAAACATTTAAGAGTTCGTTCCACTGGGTTCGCAAAACTTGAACCACTACCATTGCAACGTCAACCCGTCCCAGACATCGTTTTTGTCTGTGATAATCACTTGGTTACTGGTTCTCCGCCATTACAAAGAGCTTCATTATCGTTCAAGTGCCGTCTCAACAGGCTAGCCAGACGAAACCACCAATTTCTTGCCAATCTAATTTTTCTTTCCAGCCATTCTAGGAGTTATAGAAGACCCGCTAAACCAGCTGTTTCCCGGCTCAAAATGCTGTGTATCATTGCCCTCCCTGGCGGGTTCGTTGCGGCCGCTTCCGCTAATTTCATTAAGAGATCGTGGTGTGCGTGACAAAAGGGCAGAGTGGAGCCGTCTTAGAGAATTCGTTCTGTTTCGACTCGGAGCGCTCGGATAGGACAATTGCTTTAAATAAGGCCAGGGATATGGCGTTAGAAACGGGACACAACTCGGAAGATGAGTAGGAAACAGGAGGGGGCAAGAATCCTGCCCCATATTTCGCCATTTTAGCTCAGGACTGCAACGCTTTAGCAGAAACAGCAGTGCAGCACCAGTGAAGAAAAGGGGACAGAGAATCTGGTAGGGCTTAGCGGGCACATTAAAGGCATTCATTTGGTGGTCATTTACTCTTAAGGGAACGGCGTAAGGAAAGATCAGGAACTGTCTCTGGTAGCGGTGTTCGCTTACCCATTCGCTAGCGGAGTCCCGGTCTCGGAAATTTCTTTGTGATTCGGCCACAAAAGCGCCTGATCATCTTAAACGTATCGGCCCTGCCATTCTCGGTTAAAGTTCGTAACTTTTGTAGTCATAAGCCAAAACATGGCAAAGCGGGCTGTGCGCAACAACTAGACAGTACACACGTACATTTATGGAAGAGTGGTCTAGCAAAGAACGACCGGTTCAACGGCTAGCACTGCCGATAAAGGGGTGCCCTGAGGCGAAAACGGGGTCGATCGCTGTGAATCGAAAGGGGAAGTTAAGCAACAGTCCAACAAAGTAACTGCTTGGATCCCGCTGAGCCACGCGCCGTTCGAAAGTTCAACGAGGCCGAACGGAAAGAAAAGAAAATCTCGGTATGGATCTGTCGCCATTGGTGTACCGCTGCAACAGCTGCTGTGCCCTGACAGAAACATCCGAGAAAGCGTAAACGGTAACAATCGACTGGTGACAGGCGACATTCACAAGGCAACGAATGGGTAAAAGGTTGAGGGCAGCCGGCAACAGGCCTGAGTGCGCAGCGATGGCCATCGGGTTCATATTTAAAAATTGATACGAACGACCAAAGGAACAATGAGGAACAAATTGGTTGCAGCAAACAGGTTATTGCTCATCAGGGGTGGGCTTGGTTAATGACGCATCCCGATTATCTTCGCTTCTAAATTCTTCACAGACCATGGCAATTCTGGATGAGAGAAAGGCTTAGCAATGGTGTTATGCTATTACTGATCTAGGTTAGTTCATACACAGGGGAACACGGTAGAGCGGATGGCCATGCTTGAGCGCGACCATGAGGTGTTGCCAATAAAATGACGTATTTACGCCAAGTTGTTTGTGAGGAGCAAAGGAAGTTCGACTCAAAAGATATGTTTGCGTAGATTCAAAAGCTAGATTCGCATTTACTGGGTTAAAAAGTAGAGACCGTTTCCGAAGGCGCTGTTGTCGGCCATAACAGCAAGACAAGCGGGTGTTGATACAAGTTTTGTATTTGTTATGGTGTATGGCAAGCGTCTTGATCAACGACGCTCTGAGCTAAATATTTATACAATTACCGTCGACGGTATAGTAGTGTTAACGTATCACGTTATTGTTGCCTTCATGCTTTTAAGCTAACGTGCGCGTGTGATGCTGCAGCTTCATTTTGATCAGTTTCAAAACTACTGACATTCGTTTATAATTGAAATTGGGCATATGGTACTTATATGGTACGATCATGCAACCATACGTTCACATCAATATACGCTATCAGCATAAAGACCTTTCTAGCTTGGGTATCAACCGGCTAGTAATAGATTCAACTATGTCCAGTTAACTAAGCTTTAATTCGATTCTGACGATCATATTGTAGGGCTATGATCTCCAAATCTAGTTAACCGAATGTCAAAAAGCTAGCTAGTCAGATCGGGTCAGGAGGAGCGCGGATAAGCAATCAAGGGTCAATAATCATTGATTGATTATCCACGCTTGTCGCTACCGACAAGCGACAACAAAAGCAAATAAAATCAACATTGTTCTTAAAACCTATATTCTATACGTAGTAAGCTGAGTAAAAAAAACAGAAGCAGCTAAACGACTTATGAACTTAAAGCCTGTATCAAAATGTTGACTATAAAGACGTGTCTCGCGAAATAGATTCGACAGATACTACAGTCTGAGAGCGTGCTGGGTATACACGGCATCTGAACGTAGAAAAGCCGTACGTTCTCCAATGCAATACATTACACGAAGGATAACGCGCGAAAGTTTGAACTACTTTTTGGTTTTATGCTATGCCTTTTTGAATCGACTGAAGTATCCAGACTAGATATGGACAATATTAAGAATACGTTCAATATGTTGTAGCGCTCAGTCGATTGCACCTTTTTTCCTGCAAAGATCTGCTTTATGGCTATCGCGAAATCAAAGACAATAATATATCACTTCCCCAGGAAATTTTCGGTGACCGGTGTCGTTGTTAATTCAACTTCCTCATCTATTTGTGAGATATAATCTCGCACTGTCTATTGTTTCAAGCTTCCTCTAGCACGACATCGTACCCCATATCGTATCGTGCCGTTATATCTGACCCACTAGACCACTCGAGCCTTCCGCTTGAAGAATACCCAAGATTTCTTTACGCGCTCCTCGCACTCGATATTTTGCTACTGGCAGCCGGTTCACCATAGGTCAACCGATAGCAGTCGTGCCAGCCAATAAGTATCCAATCATCATTATTACCCTCCTATTGTCATCATTATAGATGTTAATATTGTTGTGATTTCTACCTATATTGCGATGGGGTGGAGTACGCTAGTAAACACAGACGACGCAACATGCTATTAATAATCTTTCCACGCGTATCGCCTCCTAAACGGCTGGGAAATGACCAGAAGAATCCGAATCAACAAACCATCAACAGTTCATTAATTTCAATCAGTGAATCAATGAGGGTTAATGATTAGAATTATGTGCTTCCCGGTAGCGTGGGGTTCTCTAGGGTACATCTCCAAAAATCACGTTAGAAAGTCTCGAGGGAAAGCTCAAGCCACGGTAAAGGTACGCTGGATGATTTAGTAACAGTGTAGGGTTCGATCAATAAAATGCTGACTACTCTACTGGTTTAGAGGAAACCGCTACTTGTTAAAGGTTTGCTTTGTCGTTAACATCAAGCTAGTCAGCTGAAAGCGTCACTAGACCTAAACATGCTACCAATCCATGTAGAGCGATAACAGAAACTAGCATTATGAGCAGCTTACTTAAATACTTATAGAATAAGTATCTGACCAGAATGCCTACAATTAATCTCAGCCCTGGTCTAATGCACATGTATACATGTTTCTCAATGATGTAGGACATTTTGGAGCTGAGCAATCAAGGAACACATATTCTTCCTTGTTGAGGCCGTTTTTTTTTTATACACCTCTCTCCACCGGTATGACTTACTCCGGCTGATATTCTCCCTCATTGTAACGTACTGCAAGAGTCACATTATGGTCTCCCGCGGGATCGCTTTACAAGATTGTGTCTTAAAAAACCAATTGTACGAACGTGTTTTCACCTGGCGACATCGTCCTACGTTCGCTCCGCTTTCTTTTGACGACTGTCCAAGTACCCTCTTGCAATGGGCAGACAGAGACGGTGCGATAAACTCGCTTCGAATCTCTTTGGCCGTCTCAGTGCTATCGTGACGATTTGTCCTTCTCACTTTTGCCTTACCTGTCTTTGAGACTCCGTCTGAAATTGCATTTGAGTCCCCCGGGAATAGCAGCTGATGGTAGAGGATCTATGGTATAGCGGAATCAATGCGGTCCTTTCCTATGCGATTATTTGCCGCAAGAGGCTCTCTTTAACAGGTCGTTTGTAAGGAAACATTATACGACTACAGATCTTTCTGTTCAGCATAGATTGTTTAGTGCTTTAACGGAATTTTCACTGATTTGTGAAGGGGAACAATATGTTGCACGAGCTACGGCAATGATATGACGCTCATAGAACGAACTAAGCCGCTTTACGTAAATCAATCTCAGCATCCTGAAAGTATATTGGTTTTCGCAATAAATTAGAAGCTCGCTTGACAAGCATTACAATCTAAGAAATAACATAATAAGACTAGCAAAAACGCTGAGCTTCGTGGAGAGACGGGTCGAACATCTCCCAGCTACGTACTTCTAGTAGACAAAACATGGTAAGAAATCGCATAAAGTCGTTGACATAAGTTCGAGTTGATATAAACTGATCACACGTCATCAGAGAATGATGACTTTGGAGGCAAGGGTATCGCTTATTGTTGAAAATAAGCCCGTAGTGACTAAGTTTCGCTATTCAAAGATGACAGTGCTCGTTGAATCCATCGAAAACAGTGAAAATGCTCCTCCAGACGAAGAGCAATTTACTATTGATGTAACGTTTAAAGGATGGGGATTGAAGGAAGGTTACTGAATCATAGGATATCAAACCGAGGAATGAGTTGTGGCAAATTCTTGCTAATTGAGTTTAGGACAAATGGAAATACGCGTCATATGCTCTAGAGCCAATTTGCTTAACCTACTACCAGTGAAAAATGGCCTGAAGCACACGGTTGTCTTAGCCGAGATACTTTCGCAATGGCAGTAACTTGTTCTTGCGTTTGAGGGCCTGAGATTTAGTCTCCTCTTCTGTGATACTCAACCTCCCAATATTCATTGCATCAGTAATAAATCACTGTTTTGCAAAACGCCTGTTTACTAGTATTTCAACCAGTCTTCAAGGGATTCCATCAGCGCTCTCATCTTCAACAGAGAGAAATTTAATCATGTAGCATTAAATTTATAGGTTTTTCTTTAATCTAATTAGTCTTTGATACCGCTAAATTAGCTTCAGATAAAGACTTCAGACTAAAGACGCTCTGACAGCAGACTATGACGGAGATCTATCATAGTGAGCAATACGTATACTATACTATATACATTGTAGCGCACACTATACCAAATATTAACAACAACATTTAATAGATATTTACATTCATAAATTGCAAAACATTTACCAAATGTCGTCTGCTAATGATTCAAATTTTTTTATCCGCTAAACGGCTCTGAATAACCTAAAAATTGATTGTTGTTAACTGCCACCAAACCAGAACTATGCATTTATATCGAACAAAGCAACGGTTCCGTGAAAATTCTTTCGAGTTACACTATGTTGATGTTCATTCATTTTTTTGCTATGAATTGATCCTATGTTATACTAAAAAATCTCTTGCGATTCGAATGTACGTTCAGTGGTCGTATTCAATCACGTACTAGCTTACATTAGTAAGTACCACTACGAAATCAAATAAGCTATCGTTAACAGTGTCATTACCGCGACTACTATGGCTACATCCGCCGCGGACGACCAATGCGCGGATGAGTAAAGGCCATCAGCGATCAACCGTGATAATGTTGCTATCAGCGTTTTTGTTCCCCCGATTATTGTACAGTAGCCGCCGGACGGGTGAGCACCAGCCACCATATTGATGGGGGCCACGATCCAAGTCCGTGATTCGATTTCCTTGAATGGTCAACAACATCCCTTGGATTGCACGACCTTACCCTGCTTCCCTGTTTTTCTATGCTTCAACGATAGCAACATCAACAACTTTGCTACTGAACCCCTGCTTCCTATTAGGTAGCATATGTCTGTCTGGCGGGGTCCTCAACGTTCACTTTGCTCGCCCTTTCCCCTTAGCGGCTGTTCCGTACCGCCCAGCTTCCTGCTCTCTGTTCTGGTCTACTACCGTTACGACACTGCTTTCCTAGCGCCATTGTTGTGGATTGCAATCCCTCATTGTTGCAATTGAAAAGCACCAAAGCAAGCAACGATAATGGCCTGAATGATGAGTGGATTGTGGGCGTGGCCGAAGGAGAAAGACGCCCTTTGGGGGAGAAAGAGAAATAGCAGAAAACTGGAGGTATGGAACGCGAGGTAGATTGCGGTAATATGAGCGCGGGTTGCCGACGGCGGCATACTAGCATAGAAAAGGGGATAAGCCAGCGGCTTGCTAGTCCTGGTCGCATCTGTATCGAGGACCGAATGTTCATACGCCAACGTCTCTTAGAACACCGGCGGATACGAAGAAAGAATACGAACGGATCAGCTGGTCCATGGAGCGAGAGCTATTTAAAGGGAGCGCTGCGGATAATACAACAATTCTTATAAAGTCGTTTCGCTCATGTCCTGTCCTATCGGCCGACGCCCCATTAGTGGAGGGAAGGATGTTGAGGGAATCGAAGGAGAGGTGGACGTTTGAAACTCAAACGAAGTAGGAAGCCAACAGAGAATCAAAAATCAATGTGTAGGCAAACGGAAATGCGAGGCGATACTAACTTAATCAAAGGCAAAACAGTTAATGGTGAATAGAGACCCGCGTTTGGGTGTGATTGAGGATTCTGAGCGTGCCTTAGTTTTATAATAGCTTATGGCATATGCGTATACAGGTGTTTCACAAAGCAAATCTTCCTGCTGGAAAATAGTCTGGTTCTGAGAACGAATTGTCAAATCCGAAAATGAGTGAGAGGTACCACAGGACGCCCACATATTTACCAGATACGCGTCGGCGTGCTCTGGTATCTCGTCATACGCTGTAACTTAGAATTGTTCATTAATTGAAAACATATTTATCTTAACGATGTTTAAAAGCAAAGCAGAAATAGCAGCTTTCAATTAAAAGATTTTTATTTTCGCAGTTTATTTTTTATCTTGGAATTTTTGTGTCGTTCGAACCACCTAAATTCATTATGAACCGCATTTACATTCGTATACAACAATGCATTACTACATAACTACTGCCTAAAAAGACCACTGGCGGGCAAAGTTCCGCAGCAAGAATGACTAGGAATCAATATAAGAGAGAATCCTCTACGTATAATAGGTATATCTACGTTTCGGGCTCGTTATATAAAATGTTGGCTTAATTCGATAGCTAATCCACGATATCTACGTTATCTGCTTATATAGGTGTGGTTCCAAAATCGACGCGCCAAGTGCCGCAAACACGAGAGCCAGCTGCATAAAAACAAGCTGGGCCATCTGACCCCCGCGGGCGCCAGCCTGTCCCCACTGACTTCATTGTCTTCGCTTGGAGCCTTCGAGCCTCTTCCGCCAGGCGGACTTTCATCTATATCCCCGCTGGCACCATTGTCAATGGGAGCTCTCGGTTTTAGTAAGACGGGTCTACCGAAGGATATTACGTTATCTGCATTTGTGAGCGTCAACAATTCAACGCGTGACGCAGGTGCGGTGTTGATTGCGCTAGATCATACCATCGACCTTGTATTGTCCTCTTTTTTTAAAAAGTGATTAATTAGTCGTTGAGATATAGGCGAGCTTGAATTTACCCAATCGCAGACGCAAGTACTTTTTTCATAGGCCGCAACTTTTCATTTGTCGAATTACCAGAAACTTTTAAATGTTGCTTCCATATGCTAACTTAGGGGTGAACGAAGATAAACAAGCACCTCGCCTATCACCGTGTGATTCGCCATCTCCTGCTCCTTGTGTATCACCATGCCCGGCTTCCACGACGGGCGCCCCAGCATCCCCACCTAAAGCAGGGGCTGGATCGACTTCGCTCTTTCATACACTGCCAAGTATTATCGAGTCGTCATCAAAGGTAACACGCATATATATCCCTAGCTATGATGTCATTATCACTGCTTTATAATGCCTTATGTTTATCATGTTGAATTCAGTATATTTTAATGTATACTGTGTCCAATATCCCGTATTATACAAAGGCAGCGCCTACACCTGTTGTAACATATCGAAACTGCTAAGAGACGCGTAATATCCAGCTTACGGATAGCTAGCTTCTTTTCGTATTAAAATGTTAGACGATGGTATTATAATAAGCATTTTCTTATCTCATCACAAGTGTACTTGTTAATCGTTGATGAAGTTAACCACGTGTAGATTTAACGATATTTTAAGTCTTTTTATGTTAATTGGGGCAGAAAAAATCCTAAATTGACAGTAGCTAAACGTCTACCTACCGTCAGCGTAAAAGTTACGTTAAATCAATATATTACTGTTAAAAATCGGTTCCATTTGTGCCTCGCCAAGTACTTCGCCTGTCGTTATTTATATGCGTCTCTTACGTCTAATTTCGGAATTCTCTTCAACAGCTTTCTTCAGCAGGTGGCGGAAACTTGGGTATGGGCGGGATTGGGCCGAACTCGCTGCCTTATGAACATCTGCTAGCAGCCGCGGCCCATCAATACGCCCTCCTTATGGCACAGCATCAGAATCAAGCTTACGGAGTTAATCCCGGAGGACTGGTGGGCGAGAGCCGTTGGCTGGGGGTATCCTGCCCTTCACCCCTCGGCCTGCATCTGACCGGTGGCCTGAGTCCGTTAGCGCTGAATGCGCTGCTTGGCTTCAACGCTGGCAGTGCTACGCGAGTCAGTGCCCCCACAACAACGGAAGCTGGTCACGTGAGCGTCAACAATAATGGCAGCCATTCCCCTTCGTCGACGTCACCTTCTCTGGTTCATGCAGTAGCGTCAAATATTCTCGTGCACAATCTTGGCCTTTTGGTGAGTGGCTTGAACGGAAATAGCAAAGGAAGTAATAGATTAGCTGTATATGGACGTTAGTATCTGCGGTGAACTGAAGAACTTGAACAGAGGATGCTACCCAGCCAGTTACTAACGTATCAGGCTTCATCTGGTAAATAGCAAGAGGCCGTGTATGGCCTGAAGTGAAAAAAATTCGGTTGAACAGAATCACAATTAGGCACAACAATAGTTTAGTGCTGTTATCAGCAATCGTCTATTATGGATGAAGTCTTGTACGGTAATGACTGAACTAGAATTTGACGAAACACAAATGTATCTTGTGTTACTAGAGAGCAAAGCAGAACGTAACAAGCAAAATAACAGAGTCTGAATTCTAATCTGCACTCTGCTGAATACGAGAAAGCAACTTGTTCTGTAGTGTTGGTTATAATAAATCTTAATAATACATTGATCCACATGTTGTACGGCTATATAGAGAGAATCAAATTAGATTTATAGGCGCAACTCCGCATCAACATCCACACGCTACGCTCGTTGCAATATGGCTGCTAATGCTTTTATATCAACTGTTGAAGTAGGCTTCAGACACTCCAGAACTCTCGTTAAGTACGATTATGTTCGACAAGACTGGCTAGCGATCGCTCGTTTTCGCTGTGATATGATTTGGATAATGCAACAGGCGGCTTATGGGTTTTCACACGCCCCTTGCTTCCTATTTGGTCCGTATCTTTAGGGCGTTATAGGAGCGAGTTAGCTGGAGAAAAAAAGGGCATCGCGAGGTGGCTATCCATAGATCGGTCCCGCTGCAAATAGCCTATACAAAAGTAGCCGACTGCTACCTCACTGGTCTACATTGGGGTAGTAACAGATGCGCTGTAGACATAAATAGTTCGTGCAAGTTACAATCGTGCTAGCATACCAATCATTTGAGATGATGTCAAAGTTACTCTGCAAACAAACATATGAAAATTCGATCGTTATAACAAGATCAGTATGTCATGATAAATCCATGTCAGTGTATCCTACCGAATTTCAGTAATTGATATCTAAATAAATTTTCCTGCAATAAAAGCGTGCCGGATATATCTTAAAATGCAGCCCTGAATAGTTTTTGCCTGTCGAACTCGCATTGTACTAGTGCCGTTTTAGATAAGTTCTATTTCCTGTTTTCTAAATACAGTATAGTCTTCAAACCTAAAATCTGTTTCTTCTTTATTGTTCTCGTAATGTTTAGCAACGAGCTGTTGTCCTTCTAAGAGGATTATGTGCGCCTAACAAGATGATGTACCTTTGATTTGACATGTTGTCCACTCAAGTGAAAAAATCCAGCAGAGCCTCGAGATTCTCAATAGATAGCATACAATTACGAGATAAACATTCATTCGGTTTCTCGTATGTCTAACAATGTTCTTTCCAATGTAGGACCTAGTAACTGACCGAAGATAGTTTTAGCTATTTATAGAAATGATATGTTTTACATCCTGTCACACAATAGCGCGTACTTCGTTCACATGTGGCGCAACATGTTACTTTGCGTTAGTCTAACCCGCTCCTTTCAATTACTGTTTAGGGCAGCCTCCCCTCCGACAATAACGGAGTAAAGGATCTTCGCATCAAGTCGAAAACTCTAGATCGAAACTTATGACACCCGTGGGAACGAGCAAGCACTGGTGAGGTAGGGGTCGATGACGGCACGAATGATGAAGCGGCCGGCGGCAGCACTCATCGGCGGAAGGATGCTGTACGCACTTCCGTCAAAACGGCCTCAGCTGGAAAAGGAATTGCATCTACCGAAGATATGGAAACCGAAGTCGGACCGGACGGCAAATTGCGCATGTCTCTGGTCCCAGTTCACGACGAAGACGACGTTTGTGTCGATGACGAGGTGGACAACTGAAGTTTTCTGCAAGTTTGATTGTGATGACTTTGCCCTGAACAAGGATTAAGGAGAAGACGGTGGTGGGATAGTACCGTTTTATATTTGTATTAGTGTTTCTAGACCAAAGAAAAGAAGTTGGACTAAATGCACATTTACGTGTGTTTTATTGAATTCACAAATGCAAGGGAGATCCTATGTATCGGCCGGGATTCAGACTCGCGCATAGCACCAAAGGCCTGTCTTAGGTATCAAGTGTTTGCCTATAAGCGGCCTACTCCTGCCCCCGGAAGACGATGCAGCGATCCTTTTTTTTCTAACTATAAACAGTATCCACATGTAAATGAGTCTTGATTTATGGGTGCTTAGCATCTCTCGCGCATGTCGGCTTAGTGCACCTACTTTTTCAATTATAGCTATATTTTTCAAATTAAAACTTCGGAGCGATTTTACGCATTCGTTCTCGCTACAAACGCATTCAGCGTATGTGAGGCTTGTGTCGGCGAAGCATCAAGCAGGGGTCTGTGGCTTCCTAGAATAGCGTAAGGGGTCTCATTAATGTGTCCATCATCGGAGGTTGTCATTGAACTTGTGGATGTACACCAGTTCATTTGGCATAAACAATACGAATTATATTGATACTTAGCAAAACGGTGCCATATGAAAAGCACGGCAGTTACCTATTTGCGCGGTAACCAGGCCTTTTCTGCAGTTTGTTCCCTTGATACATGTGGATGGTCAGTGATCTCTTTTCCAGGTTGCAAAGGGGGTAGAGGATGTTCAGAACGTCCAGGCGTTCGTATGAAAAACAGAGCAATGCCAATATTCTCTCTATGGACGACTCGAACTGTATTTTTTTTTTTTATTTTGGGTTGAGTGATTTATCTTTGTTGAACAAGATAAGATTATATCACCTATCGCACACGCTATGCTTTGTCCAAGTTCTGGGTATTCATGAAAATAAACCAGCATTGGCTAGTATTATTTCTTCCGATTTCTAGAAGTTTTCGAAAGCTGTTTTGCGCTGAACTTGATGTTTTCAGCGGACTAGCTAAATGATTATAGAAAAAAAACTGGATTTGAGCTGGTATTTTTGAGTGTGCGCCTAGTTGCTTGTCACACTTAAGTGAATGAACTATATGCCTGTAATCTGACTAGGTCAGCGCCGGCATTATAAGGAACGCGGCCTAATACGACTTTGTGCTTCCTCACGTAGTTTCTTCCGTTTCACCGTATGTGCTTTGTTCTTCTTCTATTTTAACAGTTTTTATTTAGCAGTTTCCAAAACAATGAGTTAGTGAGTTACTTGGAATTACTAAGTTTGCCTTTCTCAATATGACTGTGTGTTTACAGAAGGAATCATTGTAGGCGACAATGGGTGCTACACGACTATAGTTTACCGTTTACGCTACCGTAGTATGCTTTCTGTTAGTCAATAGTAGGTCAACCAACAGCCGCATAACTGTTATATTGCCTTGTTTTTCGCGCCGGAGGTCAATTATACTAGACTTCAGATAGACAAATCCACCTTGGCTGCATTCAGCGAGCGCGGGCAGGTAGAAAGGCTCGTAAGGTCCTACTAAACGACCTACACATAATTATATATGCGTATTTATAGTTCATTACAGTGAATGCTATACTGTGATTATGTAACGCAAATGAATTAGCAGTGTATTGTAACGGAAGCAGCCAGCTATCACATACAATAACTTTACGCCATTTGTCTGATTGAGTCCGGAGCCTAAATCTGTCTGATCTAGATCAAGGAGGAGAAATAGGTGTCCAGAGTGGTTTGTACATATGAATTGTACACAGAGGGTAGCATTTGACAAAGGCATCAAAATGTAGTAACTTTCAAACATTTAAACGAACGGTCAACATCAGACCGTTAACATACTGTAATCACTAATGCTAATAGCAATTGAACAAGTGCATTAATTCAACTAATGCCGATAACAGTAAAAAGGGTAATAAATTGATGTTTACGATTATCTTGGAAATTCAATTTTAACAAGATAAATAAAATAACTTCTTCTTTATATCGCTTAAAGTTAACCATCGTAGCTTACGTGACGCTTTACTACTATCCGCCTCGGCATTTTGTGTAAAGCGACCGTCGATCGAGTACATAGGTGGGTAGTAAGACTGAAACAGGACTTCTTGTTCAGAATTTTACTAATTTAAGGTTGCATATAACGACAATGTAACGCAATTGATGGGAGTCAACGACCGATGGCGACATACCAATAAACCGAAACATATAGTAATCTACGATATAATAATGATACAATATATATTGTAGTATTTGTGCGAGCGTGCATAAGGACAAAATCGTCCAGAAAAATTTCATGTTCTTTCAGAAGATCATTTTCGCCGATTTCTTTCTGCATCTACTTGTTAATCAGTGAAGAAGTAAGCTTGATATGATTCTAATGTCAAGGATATTAATAGTTTCTATAGTATCCGAGCTAGAGCAAAAGTCATTATAATAATGATGACAGCGAAAAAAAAAACCCAATTAACAAATTTAACAAATACCTAGCTCCTAATATTATCCTTCGCCTCCTCTATATGTTAAATAAATTCGTGTAATGAGTATTTTGAGGTCTATGCCGCGATCGACGAACACCTAGGATAAGTAACCTTCTTAATTTTCGTTCTACCTTCGCAATGGTCGAGTCAAAATAGATTTTAAAAAATGTACGCGTCCACTTTGGAGCTTTGAAATGCTGCATTGGCTGATAAACAATGAAAAATTTTCAACCACGGCGCGACGAGATTGTAGCTTTTTTATATTGCGCCGATAGGAATACATTCGTTACTTACAAATGCTGTGTTTTTTAATCTGTCTGCAACGACTTAACCAACTAAGAACGAAGACTTGGACTTGCTCGAAGTTCTACTTAAAATATTTCCAGTGAAAACAAAAGTTTTTCTGTTCAAGACAAACGTCGATATGAAGCTGTTTTACTTTAAAACGCCCCTAAACCTGTCAAGGGCGCCTGACCCAACTGGTACACCTTGGTGACCATTTTGGATCTAACGCTAACGACTATTTCATGAATAAACCAAGTTTGTTTCTTGTAAACCGCCGCTAGCAAAAGTAAGTGTAAATAAAATTTCAGTTAACGAACAGTTTGCCGGACTGTCTAAAGGTACAATTTGATTTCTGCAAGCAAAGATTTAGAAAGATAGGAGCGGAACCCTACTTTCGAACAAGGATGTAAATGAAACAATGTCTTCAGACTAATATATTTCCGTTGAAGGGAATAGGCACGACCTTTTGTACAATGTACAAACATTATTCTGCTTTTCAAAGCATGATACGAGTAAAAGTATGAAATATTAGCAGGCCTTTATAGCAACGAAACAAAAAAAAACAATGTTCTTGGGAGAGTCAGTATTGAGATGTCGCCGAAAATTGTTAATATCTGTGTTTCATCCCGTTGCGCCGGATCGGCAGTTATGGGATCTAAGGTTCGATTCCAGGGTCAGGCCGCTTTAGGTAACGGCGCATCACTTGGTTACGCTTAGCCAAAATGATTCTAGTCAGTCACTGGTACGAGCTAAAAGCCTTAAGATGTTAATACGTCAGATACAAGAGTTATGGTTATGACGACCTACTCCGCAGTAATTACACTGGCAAAAGTTGCTCTATGGATAATATCTTCAACTTAAAGGGTTTTGAATGATATTTTCAGAATCGTTTCTTTAGTATCAGGCTCCTTTTACAGATCGTGGTCGGCAACGTAATAATGGTTTGTCTCTCACCTTTTTCAGGTATTGCAGGCTCTGACCTTTGAACTTTTTGATGTTGCACCCACCTCATATTCAACGGAATTACAATGATGACCTAAACTGGAATAGTTTGTTTTTTTTTTGCAATTTCAGAGAAAGATAAGAGAACCGATTTAGCTATTTTTTTTATACAGGTGCTGCGGCGGCAGAGAATCTTCAGCATTAATGAGCCCATAAGTATAGGGTAATAAAGAACACTTTCTATGTGCATGCGTTAAAGCTCGCATATTCCAGCAGACACGGTGGCCAAAATCAGGCGTAATCAGCTTTGGTGACAAGGATATTGTAACGATAACAATATTCTACCTCCTTTGAATAAAGTAAAATTTGCTATCCAAAGTGCTATTTCTAAAAGAAATCATAATAGCCAAAACGATACCAGATATTTAGTAAATTTATTATCAACCTTCGGAATCTCATATAGTCCAATATATAGATTTACTTTTTGCTTTTCCTACTCATTACAATGCATGCAAAGGACAATATGTCTGTCGCCGAGAGCGCTGTGAGGAAAGCTGTTTGAACCTCTAACGAATCGTGGTAACGTTGCAAAGGACTTCGTTCTCATGCGGTTGACAACGACGCTAATCGTTGAGGACACGAACGTCATCACAAGCCAGAACATCGCGTATCTTGCAAATGGCCGGGAATAAGCATTACGAAAGTTAATAGACCCCGCTAGCTCGTGACTGTTGGCCATGTCAAGTAACGGAGTAATGCTGAGGTTTGCCAAGACGATTGAATGAAACGATGCAGGGCAATTGAACGCACACTTGTCGCACCTTCCAAACAAGACGTAGCTTTTGATAAAATAAGGTAACTATTGGAAACGGCTATAGTAATTAAGACCTATAACTGCTCACCGAACGAAGAGCACAGCTGGGTCACGTAAGGTTCAATCATAATCTTTACGGATCACCTGTTAATTCGGCATCTGCTTTGGTGGCGTTACTTCATCGAGTTCTGCCTAATAGAGCTACTCTCGTATTGTATGTATAACCGAGAACTCGCCAGCGCTATCAACATAAGCTAGTTACCTTTCTTAATAGAATTTTCTATAGAAGCTGTTAAATTACCTTGGAGTGAGCTTTGCACAGATACTAGTTAGGTTTTTAGGAACATCATGCAGTCGGAAGTCCTTGTCCAGTAGGAGTTCATCTGCAGCTAGCTTCTGAAGTTCAGCGAACATGATCTGGCGATGACAGGCACTGGAGCTAAAGAACTCCACGTAGAATCTGCAATAAATTCGAGAATACAATGTCGAAACTAGCGTAGCCAATCTCACCTTTTTAAATATACAGGCAATTTAAGCTCGAACGTTTGAATACGAACTCTAGGTATAGGTCTTGCATAGAGATTACATCATTTGATTGCGTTTTCTTCTTAGCACTCAGATAATAATTTCCATGACTAGCCCTTTCACTGCGTCCGATGCACGTCAATCATCAATGTGATGGCGCAAATATATCAACCTCTCTGGTAACGTGTAAACCGTAAATGTGAATTTATCTGTAGGATCGTTCATTGTCTTACTACAAATGCCTACTTTATGATTCTACAAACTCCATTGACTTTGTCTGTTTGGCGTCATCGTATTGAAACTTGATTTGTGAGAAAAGCAAGTATATCGCTAGACAGCGTTATAGGCAAATAATTTATATCGAAGCATTAGCCGGCACTTCAGACAAGATAATGGTTTGGCCCAATAATCTGAACTGGGTTTGTGTACCTAGTTCCGCAACGATGGTTGCTCCAAGGTGATCGAGCGACACTTAGCGTCAAGCGGACGCTGACGCTCTTTTTGCGCAACGGTTCAAGCCTATGCTCGTGCACACCAGTGGAGTTTAAACGAACTTTTCCATCATGGCAGCATGCTGCTTCTTCTGACGTATCTTTTATCACTAAAAACGGACCTGAAAGTGTTACGGAACAGTGCTCGCATGCGAACGGAGCCACTATCACACAATACCTGAAACGACGATCTGAACTTGAGTTAGCCACTAATGAAAGAAGTAAACTAGATAAGAGATCCAATTAGAACATCGTAGACTGTATTGGTCCCGTATAAGAGAGCAAACAATGAGCGTCGGGTACATACGTTCCAGGATAGGAGTATTGCCATCGATACCAATGGGTACTTTCTATCCATTGCCAATTCCACTTAACTGGCTCAAGCCAGTCATTTCGATGGGATTCGATGCAATTTTTGCCATCCCGGGTCCTCCAAAGAGATATGTTATAGAAATCGGACGCGAGCAAAGATATCGTCATCAAAGGCAGAGCAGTTCCCCAAGAAGGAGCGAGAAGTATCGGTGAAGAATCAGTGAATGGATCCATGCGAGGTCGTAAGCATGTCAACAAGGAACAGCGTCTGTCAGTTGTAAATCCTGCAATAGGTTACGTTCTATGATTAGTGCACTACCAATTTAAACACCGTACTCTAAAGGCCAAAAAAACAATCTAACTCTTTTTATGGCATTAATCATTGCCATACTCTAGTGCTGTACTTAAAAATCCACACGGAAAATTCGTATAGCAAAATCCTATCTAAAAAAAACCCAAGTAAATTATGCGTTTTAGGAAGGAGCGTATTATGTCGAATTACTGTATTATATTGAGCTAGCAGTACGCTTCTTACTCACTAGCTTCCGTGGCTTCCTAACCAAAAAGTAAGGTTTAAGTATACGCTTCTGTTTACCTATTAAGCTCAATTTTACATTTTCGCGATGTCAATATAATCAATGAAATCTTTGATATTATACTTAGAAAATATAACTGTTCTTTTTTTGATTAATACAGGGTGTCTACTACGTGTTACTACTACTAAGTGTTAGCATGGAAATGCATGTTAAAAATACGAGACAACATACCCGCGTAGCGCCAACAGATGACTACTTTTTGCGAACAAGCCCAGCTCGGCTTGTTGCAGCCAATGAGTTGGTACTGACCGAATGGGTTTGGGACACCGAATACTATCATGTCTTAACTCATTATCCGTCTAAGCGGTTCACTTTCGGAGAAACTGCTTTTGACAGCAGCTTTTTAATCCAACATCTACAGTGGAATACCATCATACCGTATATACTTAGGATAATGGTACACAGGATAGGATTTCGTTTACTTTGCTATTAGAAGCGAAACTGAACGCATACGAACTGTTAGAAGAGCAACACTAAAAGTATAGTATATGATACAACACTATCTAAAGAGAGACAATTTTTATACAAGCATTACGACTTCAGTGATATATATATATAACAGTCTGTGACTATCAACTATTTTTTGCTTTTTCAGATCTCATTATTTATTTAAGTAGAGATAAATTGTTAAATGTTTTTTGGGGTTACTGACGCGCCGATTTCAGCACGTAAATAAAATATTTCCTAGTAGCGACACTATGTAGAAACTTGTAAAGAAATTATCATATAAGAACGGCATACAAATATCTTACGTGCATATATTGATGACTAACTCATTAAAATAACAAACAAGCTTATTTTTACTTGGTGATATTATTTTTCGCGCTTTAGGACTAGGTGGGCCGTGTCATTCTGGTGAATCTGCCAATTTATCTGGGCACAGAAGTACTGAAGAATATTTGAATAACAATATTATATCTAGTAAATAACTAACCGAAATAACCGTTTCTATTTTCTGCTTAAGCCAATGTACCTTGATAATAATATTAAAAAACTCTATATTCTTCTAAGAGCTCTGTATATAGCAAGATACTATCAGACTATCTACAAAAAAGTTGTGCGTCCTCCAACTTGAAGTATATGAAGTGAATGAACGAAACTTGAAATATGTACATACAATGTATCTAGAAGTCCGTCAACAATTAAATTCTATTTCGCATGTTTTTATTTGATGGGTCATGCGGATTTCAAAGCATCCTATCAAAACAAGTCGAAAACAACAAGTAAAACTTTCATATTAATTATTACTCAAAACTAGGTCGTCGGTACAGTTTGTTGATCTATGGCATATGTGGCCTAAGCATGTGCCGAATTTTGTGCCCGTAATTTAAATAAGGCATATTTGCCTTGAAAAAATGCTTTAGAAGGTGTGTCGAGGCATGACGACACGAGAACGAAATGAAGATACGAGAAAAGTATTGGATAGAAGTATACTTACGTGTGTATTTTACAGATCACCAATTATAATCTTGCTAGGAGAAACAACGTATCGTTCTAGTCTAATTACACACTGTATTTTTATGAGATAGACGTTCGGGCGATCGATCGTTACAAGAAACCCCCAAAAAAAAAGATCTAGTTTTATCGATAACTGTCTATCTTACACTCAAGTTGTTATTTTTTTTTTAAGTTAAGACGAACCGATTGTCGCTTTTGCAGCGGTCTAATTAACTTAGCGCAAACTCACCAAGTTTTCAAGCCAAAAATTTCGTAAGCATAAACAAAAACATAGATCACAAATATTACAAAAATATCATTCACGACAGCGGTAACTAGAACGTTGCCTAAATAATATTCTGAGGATGTAGATATTGCATTCATAATTTTCCGCGTTTTCTAAATCCAAATTGAGAAATAAAATAGAGACTAAATCTGGATTGACTGGACTAAATCTGGACTACGCAGGTCCTATTATTATTCTAATCCGATTTCTGTTTGATAGAAATGTGTGTTTAGGCTGCGATAGCGTTTAGGCCACTGAAGGCACTTCTCAGGCCCTTAACAAGCCACGACGTAAAGGCTGTTACTGCAATATTTACATTGTTCGTTCTAATCGATTTTTCATTGCGTGAAGATTGTACTCACGATTAGCGGTAGTCGCTTGTTAGTTATAAAAATAAAGTTACACACTGGAGTTCGGAACCGAAACTTTAGAAGCTGGATTTAGATAATGAAAAAAATCATAAATAGTGAGACAGCTATCCAGATGCTTATTTCCTGTCTTATGGCTCTAAAGTTATCAATGCTAGTTCTGCTAACTGCTGCCGTAGAAAATAACAAGACCTCATCGAAACACAAATCTTTGCGTCCAATATGAAGTTGTGGCCGAAGTCTACGGCAAGGAAACTGTAATAGCATGCGCATTTTAGATATCCATAAGGAAAAAAAACTTAATCCAGCTAACCATCCAATGGATTATTTGCATTTTATTAGCAACCAGGTTCTATCGAAAACGAGTTTTTCGAGGCAAACATAAAGCTAGTTTGAACGGTAGCTCCGATAGCCAATGATAACTCGAGTGGGCGCTTCCTGGCGTAATATTTACCTAATATAAGCTAACGCCCTATATTTGTTACCGACAGACTTCAAAAAGTGTAGCCAACTTCACTATTTCATGAAAAAATAATTTTTACTGTTGAAGTGCGTCAACCAGGTGGTCGACGTCTGATACCTAAAGATAAACTCCATAAAATGTACGAATGCTTTGAAAACATTCGGTAGCATACGTACCGTCCTGCAAACTTTACAAAAAGGTCTTTGTCATAGATGCGACTCCCAAACGCCCTAGCTCTCTGATCGCTAAACAACAACAGCGACACACCGGAGCGGCACCAGCAAAAAAAGCACAACGACAACTATCAGGGGACATTCACGGAGACGCGTGCCGCCGGTGTACGTTTCGACTGAAGACGCTTAGACCAATACCAAGTATCAAAGAAACCCAGCAAGTAAGACGAAATAGAGCTGCCTGTTGGTTACTGCATCTTTCCTTTTTAACAAAAAGCAAAGACAGCGTTAGAGTATTCATTCTATTTCTGTTCTCACAATCGTTTCACGCATATCTCCTACTGGCCTCACCCACACCTAATAGACTTACATTACCTGACGACTATGTTATGTCATGGATATGGCATTGTATCATGGATGACATGCATTGTATGGTATTACACGTGTGAGGGCACACCATTTGTACGCGGTTGGCCACTGTTTCGACGACCGCGGTAGGGGCAATAACGTAGTAGTACGTGTAGTCGTTGTGTGGCGGAGTCAATACTGGGAGCGGGGCATGGCGCCCCGGGAAACGACCACATGAATTTAAAGACAACCCATCATTAGAAAAGCCAATATTAACCCCTGAGGGAAAAGGTAAGTTTACTATTACATCTTTGCCAAACGGCTATAGGCAACTGTTGACGACTACAGCAATAGCAGCGACAGCATCGGTATTCGCGACATATCATTCCTTCCATACATACCCGTACATGTGTACAAGCAAACGATGAATTTAGATGATAGAGGATCGGTAACACGCCCGCGATATGAATCGAGAAAAAAATGCACGCCTAAACGGCGTGTACGATTTGGCCGTTCATACGTCTACCGCATCTTAGCTACTGTAATTCGGCGCCGGGCTTGTTATATAAACTTCGCTACAAACGGGTAGATCTGTCAGGCTCCCTGTATGGTACAGTAACAAATATTGAGGCGTAGTCGGCTTTATAGCATACAATTAGAAACATTACAGGATCAGCAAAGAAACGTCAGCGTTGAAAAGGTGTTGTTCATAGAGCTTGGTCTGGATGAGTACCTCCTCGCAAAAAAATCAATAGGAATACGAAGCTTTGGGGTTCTTGAAGGCCAGTCGTCTATTGGATTAGTAGCGTTCATCTTTGGAGATAGGTTTTAATAGCATGAAATAGAAAAAATTAACGAATATAGAAAGCACAGTGTATCTAACGCGCATTGTGCAAAAAACTATAAGAAGAAGCGTCATGATGAAAAAAGCCCCATGAGATAAAGTACTTTCGGTAAATGCGTTTTGCAAGCTTATGATGGTAGATAATTAGAAAATCGGCTAAATTTTGTAGTTTTGCAGAAAAAATTAACGGATTCAAATATATATATATGTGTTGAAGCACTTGCGTGTTAGAGATCGACATAAGACGAAATTCTTATGAGTATGAAAATAAAAACGGAATCCTACACTGAATGCAAAAATGAAGTGAACCCAGATTGTGGATTACTAGATATTTGTATCTGAGTTGAACTTTAACTCTGTTCTGAAGCCGTTCGGTGCGTCTTGGAGATCTCGGGTTTCTGATTCACGCACTGCATATCGACAGATCCGTTCCAAACAGTGGATCTGGGAAGAACACATAATACGAACGAGCATTTTTTATTAGCTCAAAATATAGTCTATTGCAATCCGATTTCGTTGTGACGCTATAGAAGTCCTCCATCTACCAAATATCAGTGAAATTGCACGCCGAAATGTGACCTCTTGTGGCTAAACTGAAGTTTAGGGAAATACCCGTGCTATTTTCAAAGGTCTCTACAAAAGCAGAGCTCGACGTGTGTACGACGTCGTAATAAATCCAATGGTTTCAGAGTATAGCTTACTTGTCTTTCAGATGTATCTTCTTATTAACATACACCCTGTATGTTCCTCATATCGAAATTATCTCACGCGAATTGACAAGATCTAATTGTTCCACATTAAAGGCTCAAAAAAGCAATTACATTAACCAGATGTCGACATTCTGAGCGTGCTCATGTAAAAATCTGTTTTTGTAGAGCTTGGAAAAACACAAACTGGGTGCCTATGTATGTGCGATACGAAACAATACTGTAGTTCGCCTACGAGATGATAGCAACAACGACATTATCTGTCTATACGCAGTGCGCAAAAAGAAAACGTTCGTGAGAGAAGCACAGATAAACACGCACATCAGATTGACCAAGGGAATATCTATTCTATTCTACGACGGAATCGTCTCGGAGCGCAACGGTGGTAAGAGCTCTAGCGAAAACGGGCACAAATCACAACTACTTTCGTTAAGCTGAAATCAGTCATACAGATAAATTGGTCAATCTTGATGGTGTGCCGACACAAAGGCAACGCATTCAGTAAATCGTCTCGATCACGAGCCATTTTATGTAAATCTACTATACAACGAATCATAGCGTTTGCCTGCTCTTGTGTGCTGGACGCTGCGCACCGATCGAACGACATCGGGGAGAAGAGTTTCTATACATAACACATACGATATCTGTGCATACCTAGTTATTCGAGAACGTGCGCCGTCGTCACCGCCTTCTTGTCGATCGACTACGCTCATGAGACATGAATGACTGACTACCCGCAGCGGAGTTCGATGTTAAGAAGGCTTACAAAAGGATTTGGGTATAGTTAAAGAAGTACTAGCAACATAAGTCGTAGTACAAGCCTATATGATACGAGTTCTATTGATGCTACTGTCCGGTCAGCCCTAGTAGAGAGTGCCCCCGCACTGTTCACTAGGTAACTTAAGAATAGACTCATATAGGCCTACGTAAGCGGGCAGATAGGCCAGAATCACAATGGGCACAACAATTTCTTAGCGATGGAATACAGACTATCAACTACCCGTTGTATGCGCCTACTCTAGCAGTGTTTCAGTGAGTCACTAGGAGAAGAGGAAGAACTCGAGTAGTGAGGAACCATTTGAATGAAGGGCGTGGCTAGAGCTAGCTACCGTCGCGTCCATTGGCCTTAGCTACCCAGCCCAAGTAGCGAAGGAAAGGCTTCACTGTTCAACGACCTAGTCGAGTCTCGATGGCAGGACCGAACCTTTAATGTCTTCCCGAGCCAACAGTTCGCACCATTGGAACAGCGTTACCGGCACCGCTCGCTGCGTCATTGAATCGGGCGTGTACGTCTCAGTTCCTATAGATGATTCGTTAGAATTACCTCGCCAAATTTGGACGCCCGTGTTTCGGGAGGGCGCATCGCGGCGAAGCAACGATCCTAAACAAGGAGTATTGGCGGCCGCATTTGTGTCCGTTGATTTTCGAGATGCTCGAGGTTGATTCGTGTTATTGCAGTAGATGGATTATTGTAGCTTGCCAGGTACTGGCTACGAACAGCAAATCGTTCCCGTTTCAGCAAGAAACTATATTGCAGTAGTGGTCGGGAAGGAAGTGGATTTCGTTTGTCATCGTTATCATAGTCGCAATTTAGCAGTCGTATGGAAAGCCATCGTTCGCTCGACGAGATGTCAGCTGGTTAACAGCGGATATTACATGAAGTAGTAACATATACTTAGGTTTATGCAACTCGAAAACGAAGCCACTAAGCAGTAAGACATCAGATGTATATCAGATTGATACAAAAAAGGTAATGACAGTTGTTGTTTAAGGCTCCTCTCGTCTGCCTGCTAGCTAACAGCGTATGCCGGCTATGTTACCATGGATTTGTTTTCTACTCTGGGTTCTGATTCGCCAGTGAGGCATGTCTTAAGGAAAAAGGTGAATCTTTGATACTGGCTTGTTGCGGGCGACAAAAACCTGCGGAAGCAATTCCCTGTGATTCAGATTGAGCTAGCAGTTATCCTCGTTGAAGGACAGCTCAGATCGATTCTCATCGAGCTTTAGACCGAAGGCGCTCGTTCTGAATTTAGCAAGGCGTAGTAGTGTCAACCATAGAGAGTCAACACCTGTGTACGAGATACTTATCCTGAGCCGTTTCTGCGGTTTGTATATAGATATATATATATAACGCTTAATTTTCGACAGACGAAGCAATAAGATAATAATAATATAACAGATACTGATATCAATTAGCCAAACGACTCGTATAATGTTGCTCTTCAGTGATGAGGAAAGCTTAAGTGTTACGTACTCAGGGTAATAGGCATAGCTCGATCAGGAAACTTTTTTTTTCATATATAAGAGTTCGATATGGATCAAATTGGCTAATCGCAAGAATGGTAAAGAGATGATTCATCATCGATATGGATTTGTGAACATTCACGCGGATCAGGAATTGGAAACAAGAATGGGGCAGATAGAAACGAGTCAGCTCGTCCAATTGGCTCCGTAAACATTATCTTAGTAGTGAGAAACAACCATAAATTTGTTTTTATTTGACGCGGCAGAACAATTAACTATTGCCTACACTTTACCGTTTACGTTTCTTTTAGATCGTTTTTTTTTCTATAACGGCCTCGTTAGTTGTAAAATTTAGCTTTACCCGCAAAAAATACTAGAAGTGTCACTGCGGATGCTATCGCAAAACCTTAGAGAGACTGATGTGATTCTTGACAAATAGAGATGGACGACGAAACACTCGACCAAAAACGAAAAATATTATATAAATTTATACCTTAAAGTCAGAAATTGGCACTATGCAATGGTACACAGTCGCTGAAAAATGATAAGTACCTTTCTTGCTATAGGTGATGAAAATAAACGCTAGGACCTACTGTAACTATTGCTAATCATTGAAATAGGATCAATAAGTTGGAACTTTTTATTGCCATCGGTAGAATTATTTTTAGTACGCTGTGTATAAATAGAAAATAGAGGCGATACTTGAAAAGATGGGTTACTGAGACATCATTTTTGGCAATTTTCCAAATGACTCTCTTTGTAAGAATGTTAGCTCTAAATGTACTCGTTAAGTTAGCTTTAATAAATGGCAACATTTTTTCAGTTGCATGATCGACTGCGCTTACCTAAATGCTAAAAAAAAAAAAAAAAAAGAACGAAGGGACGTCATCACACACGTCAAAAACCCTGCCAGCCAAATGGGCTAGAGCAATTAGTAAAATCATGAATTCATTCATTGCCGTAGCAGCGTCCGATATTTCTGACGGACGTTTCCCCTGAATACCCCAAAGACCGATATTCTGGGCTTTCCCAAAAATCGAACAAGAACAACAGTCCTATGGTGCCAAAAACACGGTTTTCCCTTATCCAAATGAATACCATTTGATCTTGAAAATGTACTTTTATTATCGCGACATTCATTTTGAAGAGTTATTGATGCAGTTATGATAATCCCTAAACCAAAACGGTCTCGAAAACTACATTACTGCGCACTATAAATTCGCGACACTATGATAGATAAGAAAAAATTAGAGGCAGAACTTTCCCATATGGCAGAGACCTAACGACGAAGACCCTAAAAGTGTGAACCGGCCTATTCAGACCCGCACCGAACCAAAGCGATTCGCGCACCTATGGATAGATTGAGAACGTTGCTTATTGAACGAAAGAAAACGCAAGTCGTTAACGTGTCTGCTATTCTCAATAATACCAAACAGATGCATCCCAGTTGTAGGCAGCGGTATAACGAGCAACATTGACTCTTCCAGTACTATTTTTTTTTGCTAGCCATCATAATCATGAGTAACTCACTTTGTTCGATAGAAACATTATCGTCCGATTTCATCAGGTCGTCCTGAGCCCTTAAAAGTCCTTCTTTTTGATCGCGTCCGCCACTATCTCTCAGTTTCACTAGTACATTCTTCACGTATATGTGTAAGATTAAAGTAACAGCATCGGTGGCATATCACTTTCGCTTCGTACAACTTTTGCCCTCCATCCCTTCAATAGTTCGTGTAGCACCTCGTCTAGCTTTGGCGGAGCACCCCATGCAGCAGGGCTTTGCCCCTCCCAAGCAGGAGCTGCCTCGCAAAGTTAAACTGTGGTTGGCTTTCAAGCTTAGTGCTCTGGTCGGTTTGACGCCTAAGCATCAGCAATAGTCACAGCCTAAGTACACCTCACAGAGATTATCATATATACGAGAGCCGAACAGTATCAGCATCACTCATAACCGAAACATTATCTCCGCGCCGCGAAACAGACAGGGCATCATCTCGTGACGGCAACAGCTTGACGTAACCATATATGTGTTCGGTTGAGAGGGCAACAGCCATCCAGAGCCACTCACACGTAAAATCGTCCCGTTGCCGGCCAGGCAGTCAACGCCATTGTTGGTTTTCCTGCTTTTACATGATATTCTGATGACGAGCCGCGAGGTACGGGGCACGGATGCCGCAGAGAAGTGCTCTCTTATTAGACTTCGCATTGTGTCTGCGTTCTCCTCAGGTAACAATTATGCTCTGTATCGTACTCGTTTTGACTCATATCTACCGCGCATACACGCGAAGATGAACAGCGATTCCCCGGTAAAAAGAGGTCTTCAGAAAAAAACAACGTTAAGCGACGCGACATCGCCGACAAACATTGATTATAACAGTACTCGATTGGATCCATATCTAGTCTATAACCAGGCAAAATAGGCGATCATATGAGGGAATATTTATTTGCGGTATTATCTCCAAATTCATATCACGGCACGACGATATCGGCGTTATCTTCTTCAGCTTGCCTATCTGCCTGTGCTCCTGCGGGTGACCAATACACGATGGTTTCTCCGAACCGCTGTTGGATGGGCTTGATCATCGCTGAACTCACGAGTCTCCAAGGCGATGCGTCCAAGACATTCAAAACGCTTCTTGTGTTTAAAGAGCGTCACGCGATCAAATAAGGTCTTAGACGTCGGAGGCGTTTACGACGGCGCCCTGATCACTACGCGCTAACATCGGCCACTGTTGACTGACATTGTTGGCCTCTACTGGGGTACATAGTGTTATGATGTCGTCTCGCACTGTAGAAAAGCGGCTAAGAAGCGATCTGATTAAAAGCCAGCTGACGATAAAGCAGTCACTCGATGTAATTACGGGGATGTGTTCATAGAGAGTTGAGATACGGGAAACGGTTAAGCGACGCTCGGCGCTTTGCGAGATCAGAATCAGCTGTTAACTTAAAACTGTTACGGTCTTCATATAATAAACTTTACGGTCTTTGATTTGATATAAAAAAATCGCATCGTTTCTAACTAATGTCATATGATCACTGTGAAATAGGCTCCGGCAACTTGAACGAAGCGGTCTGTGAAGTATTTGCTATTCGTTTGTAACAAAGATGGTGGAAAATGGTTTCTGTAGATTAGATAGCTTGGATCGGACAGCTTGATGACTGAAAGCTTTGCACGCCTCGAAACGCATAAGTAACCGCATGAATCTTTTTTCTTATTATATAATTATTATTATATACGAATTTATCTACGTGTGTTAATGTCGAAAAACGAAAACGGGAATTCGTTATAATTATGTTTAAAGCAACTCTTTTCTGTGGACGATAATCGCTTAGTACCATTCGTCTAACCGGTATCTGACCGCTAATCGTGGCGTTCACACACCAGGGACAAAGTGGTTCTGAACTTGAGCACGGTTTCGTTCTGACGCCAGGAGTATCTCTGTCTATCTCAGTATTTCGAGTTGTATGCCCGGTATCGTCGCCAGGCACTTCATCATCTGAAAACTAGCCTCTTTTGGGTATTTAAATAAAGTAGCTAGTTTTTATCTTAAGCTAACATCGAAATGAGAACTCATTGAAAAGGTACAAAACTGGGTTTCTTGCACACGTTTGTCCTCCGTACATCATGTTCCACCTGCTGAAAATGAAAAATCATACCTTTCGCCCGGCGTGAACAAAGATCGGATACATACGACCTCGGTGACTTGTCTGTGCAGTAAACAAGCCTTATCTAATAGGCTCAAGGACTTCCTTGTACTTACTTGCTTCCGATTGCTTGTATCTCCGATTGTATTGTAATATTCTTCAAGGGTAATACGGATTGCCCTTTTGTGAAAAAACCGCGCTTCCAGAGCTGTTTGTTGGTTGATATTGCGGGGTTTGATAGGCAACTATGCGAAAGAGTAATCTTGTAGTAAAAAAATAATCCTGTAGAGGAAAATAGATTTGTAGAAAAATTAAGTACGTTGAAAAAATTCATGTAAGTTAAACCGGGTTATTCATAACAGGATTTGTATCCAAATAAAAAAATTCTTCATATGATTTATTTACAAAATATTTAATTTAACTATGCCTGCACCTAAACCACTGCTATGGCTCTGTCCGTAATCCTGTCAACTAAAAATATTTACCTAATAAGCTAGATATATGTAATTAAAACAGTAATCATTTTAAATAGGACGCTGTGCGGCCTAAATTCACTAGGAAGGGTGCTTTTTCTTCGCTGCACTCCCGCTAACGTATCGTTGAATTCGATGCTTTCTAAATAGTTGTTCCCTATTATAGTAGAGAACCACAGCGTAACGCTGACCTGCACCGGACGTTACACTTGAAAAGATTGATCCTACATTAAGCTACCACAAGTCAGCCAAACATCAGGTCGCAGAAAGCGGTATTTACTATTATTGTCTATAGACTCCATTTTGCCAAGCTTGAAAGTGTTCCTAATGCCTCACTTTGACCGTATTAGGAATCAATCAGGCCAATGCGTAAGCTCGCATCATCAAATCGATGATGTTATCACGCTCATCCGTTGTATTTCAGTGTAACTGATGAGTACTAATTTTTTCTTATCGTTTTAAATTTATTACTGCTTCATGAAATGTCATTAGAGGGCAACGTCTGCGGTCACTCATGATGTCCGCCCACATTAAGAAACTGAATCGGGATAGCGATATATGCACGGATATAGGGACATCGCCCCTATATTGCAAAAGCGTCAGTACGCAAGCTTGTCTACACACAGACTTCGCTATTCGATGTCGCTGACAGCGGAAGAGACTGTATACTAAGCAAAAACAAGAAGATGCTTTAAGAATATACCTTGAGCACATGAGGATATCGTTCTATCTGTTCCTTATGGCGCTGATGGAGATTGGATGAACGGGGCGCTTGTTGAACGAAGCTATCCGGTAGCAGCGCAAAAAAGCCTGTTGTGCGGAGTACGTTTATGTTTTATTAGCATTAGAGAGTTGCCAACATTGTCTCAATGGCGGGCACTCTGCTGCTAAACAAAAAAAAGCAGTGTTGAGTGCGGGTTATCATGGCATAGCGTATTTTCGAGTGTATACATTCTAGGGAACATACCTATGGGTAACTACGTAAAGAACGGCGGGTTTGATCACTTCTGTTAAAGGAATACCGGCCTAATCGGATAGTTTTGTAGGATAAGATACAGCCAGTAGTTCTACCAAGACCTAAATTATCCACTATGACAGCCTAAGCTGTCGGTGTTTAGAAATACATTTAAGGCCTTTCGATACGCCTATCCAGTACCCTCTCAGGACCATTTCTGTTTGAATATAGCGGACTGAATGGCCCGTTCAGCCAAAGCATCCTAAGAACGCTGTCGTTGCTATAGCTATTGCTGTTGTTTTGCCGTTGAAGATGCTTTTTACTGAACAGTAAAGATGTGTAAAAGTTTAATGAGTAAAAGATGAACGGGGCACCATTTACGGCTTCTTGTTGGGTGCCGCTCTCGGGTGGCCACTGCTAGACGGCGGTAATAAACACGGTTCCCGCCTTATCTGCTGGTAGATGCCATTGGTATGGCAATCGTTTCTATAGTTGTAGCTCAATCCTGCTAGTAATAATAATAATGATAATGTTAACAATAGGGTCAAAAAGTAATGCTACTGATCTCGTAAACATAACGTAAAGCGAATGGGCCGTAAAAAAGAGCTGAGATAGGGAGTGATTACCAAAATCACCTAGGGCCGTATGCTCCATAATTACTACTATTACTTCTGCTGGAACATTACAGGTCATGCGTGAAACACTTGTATGGGGTGAACTTTACATTTGTTACAACTAGGGAGAAAAAGGCTAAAAAGTGAGAAAAGGCTAGATGATGCCTAGGTGACTGGGTATAACTAGCAAGTTTTGTTTAGGACATTTAAGGCGATCACGAGCGCCAGACAGTGTCTAAACAACTGGCAAATTGGGTTTCCTTTGCTTGCATTAACGCTGAGTAAGCCCATCATACAAATAGACGACCGAGAGCCAAACGAACCTCTGCTAGCGAACGATGATCGGCTTATTTGACTCAGCAGTACCAATCCTAGTTTTTCCCCCTTTTTTCCATTGTGCGCTCATTCTGGACGGATCATTTTATATAACAGGGCACTATTCAATCGTGTAACTATTAGCACCGCATCATAGCTTCATCTCAGAAGCTACCGCTGCTATAGACCACTCGGGAGGCACAGGATTATCGGTCTTTTACATTTTTTCAATGCATTGACCTGTAACAGCATTAGATAAATATATACTACAACAAAATGAGACCAAACGAAAAATAGGCCCTCAGAATGGGGCGACAGCGAATACTGGTACATATTATTCAAACAAAAGTTTTACCAGGGCGCCGTTCAGTCATATAATGTCACTGAATATCACAGGTAATTTTATAGTAACTTTGGGGGCTGACGTTTTCGACAGCTATTTCACAAATGATCCCACTTCCTTTTTTCAAGATAATCACTGACCTCTCATAAGTATTACTTCGATAACGACGAAAGCACCTTCTGGTGTTATCCGTTATCTAGTAATTGTTCAAACAATGACGCTCGCTGACCAGACGGAAATTCTTACGAACTCTCATTGTTTACTAGGTGTGATTACGAGCAGCAAATCTCACGTATACGTGATGAAGTGATCGACAAAAGTTCCCATGTATCTGAAAGCAGCCATTAGTCAATCCCTAGTTTCAGTCGGGGGAGGGACAGACTACATGTCTTCGCTAGCTTCTTATGGGTCGTGGTGGGCTCGATTCGTTTCAGTTGGCTGTTCTGTCTTCAGGAGGGGTTAGTGGAACTCCTCATGAATCATTCATGTTGGCCCGTTTAACCCTCACTGTTGATGTCAGGATCCCGTTAGTTCTACACGGGGCGTAAGCTTTAGGCAGAAGGTTCCGATATGTATGGAATTACCTGAGGAAAAAACATTCCTGAAAAAAATGAAAAAGAATCTGATGCTTTTAAATGAGAGAAAATGGCTGGTCGGAAATTATCACTGTATTGTAAAGTGTTTTGTCAAAAATCAAGACAATTTTCTCTACACAATGAACCACAGTACGGTTGAAAATGGAGATCTTTTCATGCAAACCAAAGCATCGACTGCAACAAGAGTTTTTCTCCAAAACAAAGTACACTGTTCCACATATTATGATATCTCTATCTTTCAACAAGTTATCGAAAACCTAGAAATCACTCACTCACCTCGGTCGAACAGCACTCACATTTATGAGAAACCTACATTGTTTCCCAATCGTTACATAGAATAACAAACAACTTACAGGTCTACTAACAGTGTCCTAAGTAATTAAGAGGTCTCCGTAGGCTTTGATCGACATTCATATTCCCTTCAATTAAACAGTTGCAGTAGAATATCTACTTCGTTTCGATTTAGTCCATTGCTCTCGGCTGGTTATTCATGAGAACTAGATCCAGGGAACCAATGTCACTCACATATTGCGGTTACACTCACCGCTATAAGAGGTCCCAGCGCAAAATAGACTAGATTCAATCTAACCGATTCTCTGCTGTGGTCGTGATGATCTTACGGCCGTTCTATGATCTCCATTATGGCATAGTAGATGAATCGTGTCTCTTGCTTCGGTGACGTGCGCGCTGTAGTGGTTATATCTCAAACGCGTAGCTGGTACAGGTAATCATCTGTATGAGGTTACGCCCGCTATTGTCCTAAGCCACTAGCGATCTAGCGGGACGCTAGGCCTTGGTTCAGACTCCTCAACGATGAGAGCGGATGGAGCCGGAAGAGCCCACGCCTAGTTCACAGCCGCATGTCGGCTGTACTCATATAAATGCCATACATCGGCTGAGATCGATGTGTCTCCTTTGTCGAGACCCCACATCCTTACAACCGAAGGGCGACGGCCGCGACTGTGACAGTGGGCAGGCTGAATGATAGCTGCTGCCATCCTGTGAGATTCTCATCTAGAAATGACCCACAAAGATCCAAAGCGAAAAAATCAAGGTACAAGCGCGGTCTACCACCGATCTCCTAGTGATCCATAACGAGACAAAGGCTTATATGTCAATATGAGTTTTTTACTTTGTTTTGAATCGATGTTTGTCATATTTATTAAGACGCGCGGCTCTATTAAAATAGCGACTGACCTGCCTTATAATAACCTATTATACGTCTAGCAAATAAACGGTGCACATGGTATCTGGCGCATGGAAACGGTGCTTATCGAACGGTACAAATGCTTTATACCTGCGTAACGAATGTTTGACGCAGGATCATGCATAGGTATGCCCCCATCAAACGCGACATTTGAATGAGATCTGCGCACCGATCGACCTAGTACACTCAATAGCTTAGGCTGTGGGAGGCGGGCGATGATGGCGGGTACAGCTCTTTACTTGTGCTTGAGATGTTGTATGGGTACGCAAAAAACACTACGAAATTCTACGTACGCACGATTGACGACTGGTGCAATTCAACAGAATCTCTGGCGCATCCCGCTTAATGGTTAGGAAGCACCGGCCTTAATGTCAAATCAGCGTACGATGAAGCAGACAAATGTAGCAGTGGCCAGTAGTGTACCGTAACAGGTTAGAATCACAATACTCGAACTATAGCCGCCACTCGTAAAAGGGCTTACTACAATGATCGCAGCTTTACGAAGAGAAAGGTTGCGACGGTACCACCAACGCGGCTGCAGACGCCGCTAAATTGTGACGTCGTTCCCTTGAAACGTTTTTATCGCGCATCAGAACTGGGTTGGGTTGACTATAATCTAACTGTTGTTGAGACTAAGTGTACGCGTGTCTCATAGCAGATATCCGCACAACATCCTTTTATGATGCCTCCTTTCAGGTTGTGAAGTCTGCTTGTCATTATATCCACCTGTGCAGCAACTATTGCTGTTCAATTGAAGAGTAACCCATAATAGTCGATCGTCGTTCAGCTAATACCTCGCATTCATTTTCCTTTGAAGTAGTTGTAGTAGTAGGGCAGGCCTTCGTTTTTTTTTTTCGCCTGCCCTCTCTAATACTAGCACAGGCCACCTAGGTCCATTTGTGTCATCTTCATCGATTTAGAAGAGAAGATCGGGAAGACTCGGCGCCACCGCTTTTACAAGTAAAAGTGCAGAAGCTATGATATCACCAGGAGCGGGCGCACCCGTGGCCTCTGATGACAAAGAACTGATTGATATATTATTGTACACGCCAAAACAGACGCACGCAGACACGATGGTAAATTACACGGCCTAATAAAGGCTCTACACGCTCACTGATGCTGAGATCTAAGTGATGTCTTCATGATTTTCTGAAATGTGCACCCGCCTAGTGGTTGTTAAGAGGTGACAAAACCGTATGGTGGGCGAAATATTTACGTTAAAGTCGATGTGTGTGGGATGTTCGAGGGTGGCAAATCAAACTATAGTAGGCCCGGCTAGCCAGACCAATTTAACGTTGCTATCAATTCTTGAAAAATTCCGGTCCGGTTTTTAGCTAAGATCAACAGGGTCGTCTCTCAAAGTTCGCATCTTCCTCTATTTCTATGAACTGATGTTTGTGCATCAGCGACTCCGAAAGGACTTTTCGTTATTTCAAGTGTTCCCACGTTTGGCTGTGCTTGTATATATGTATGCTTGATTATACCATAGGATTTGCCAAGACTTTTTATAATATAGTACGTTTGTGTGCTTATAGGAGTTCTCTTAATTCTGACCTGCATATGTGAGTGTTATCTGTAGTCCTATGGAAAAAAAAAGGGTTATGCCTAATGAAATTATGGAAAAAAGGCAATTTCCATAATTTCATTAATGTCAATAATTGATTTAATATGACAGAAAGGCTAAATAGAGTAAAATATGAAACAATTCGCAAGATAAGACAGTTATAGGTAGAGCTTTTAGAATCGCTTTTTCGTACCTACATGCTTAAACGTTCCTACAATGCAAAGCTCCATATAGAATTTTCCTTTTGATAAGCAAACATATATATATATATATAGCGTAGTCTATGGACAGCCGTTATAAACCACCATGAAAAGTTTGACTGCTGCCGATGCATCGGCAATTGTAATAATATATTTATATTTTTGCGTCCGTTTTCACTTAACTACATGGCCAGGTGATGTGGTCTTTATCTCGCAGCCAATCCCAATTTGTTTTGAAGACCCATCTCCGCCTGAAAAACTGGAAGTGGTCTTCTTTTAAAGTTCAGATATGGAGAATCTGGGCGGTCGGGTTGACAGCAACTCTAGGGGGTCGTCGCGCAATGTGGCTTCAAACCCATAGAGCAACGGAGTTCCGCCTAACACCTCGCTTACCAGTGTGTTCATCACAAACGCAATCAGTGGGAACATCGCAGAAATGGACAAATCAGGCGCCTTTAGCAATTGCGCAAACAGCTGGCAGGCTTGCGGATGTGCTATATAGTTCACGGGGCTACTGCCGGAGCGCGCCAACAACTGCCTGACTTGCCGAGCCCGGAAGTAGCTTCAGTTGTCTCTGTGGAGTCATCTGTGGGCTTCATTCTTTAGCAGACTCCGCAAATCCCGCAATCTGCCCGCAACCCGCAAGCAACCAACGGGTGGACACTTATTGACAGGCCCGGATAGCTTTGATGGGAGAGAGCAAGCACAGATAGGTCGGCTGATCCTGAGAAGACCGATCAAAGACCTTACAGTCCGCGTTATCCCACGAAAAACTGGCCACTCTTTTTTCGTAAGTTTTCTGCTACAGAGCAATTGTGTCGCCTCTCCGGGATGTGGTCAGTGCTAAAACTTAAGCGCGTGCTTGTTAGTTGGCGAGTTGTACTTGACTCGAAGTTGGCGCCACGGCTCATGGCCCAATTTTGGAACGTCGCAACATACAGACGCAACAAGTTCCTGGCGGTGCTGTTCGCCGTGCTGCCATGCTGTCGGGATCTGAAGTCGCCTTCCAAGACAATTTTTTTCACTTTGCAGGCATTCCAGTGCACTAGCATCTCTGGCCATTATGAGTACACGCTCATACAGCTAGGCGGCGACCTCTAACAAATACCACTCAAAGTTGCATAAGCTGTTCACTCGCTTCGTCCTGGTCAGGAATCGCACCCAGCATAACGCGCTCGTTTTGGTGTGCATTTCAAAATTTCCGTGGAAGTACTGCAAAATTTAGCTTGCCTGTGAGCGTTTAGAAACAGAAACGCTCCCTGATACGGGTGGTCCAAACGAATTGATGATCTGCTTTGGACAAGCTGTGCAGCGGTTCGTTGATGCCAGCGAATCTCTGCACAAATCATCACCGGTAAAGAGTTGTAGAAAGCTTTAGAGAATCCACAACGGCTGCTTTCCCTGAGTCGGATGAAGTGCCCTACGCAGAGAACCTATCACCTAGGCACACAGCTTCTTTACACACAGAACAAAGCATTTCGTCTCACAGTGCTGAAAGCAGAATTTTGGCAACGGTGATGGAATCATTTTTCGACTCCTTTGGAAAACACTGTTGTATCATTTAGATAAATCAAATTCATTTGGTACCGCAGCTTACTTGACTGGTAGAATATCGCTTTTGTTTGATGGGGCTCTGGTCGATATAAAAAGCATCGGCTTAAATAAATACAAGTCATCTAGGGTGCAAAATGCTTCTTTTCCTCACCCTCGAGCGGGCGCCATGGGGATATGCTAGTAACAGCTCACCAGAATTAAGTAGGGAATATTCGGACTCTCCTCAACGCGTCAATGACGTCGTTAATTCGCGGCAGGAGGAAAACGACCGTTTTCATCAGCATATTCAATCTTCAACAATATACGCAAAACTGGATCAAGCCCTAATATTTTACGAAAAAGAATTCAACAATAACGCCAGGCGACATCAGGCCCACGTAACCCTTCTTTGATACGGAGTTCGGGTAGTAGCCCCCGGTGAGCAAATAAGTGTACTAGAAATTCTTGGTTCAGACAGTGTCGTGCATTCATAACTCCGACATAACTTGCCGCTTTTTATGTAGGCTGGCCATTTCAAAGCTAGGTTTATATATACCTAATATCCTAAAACCTGAAGTTAACGCACGCGTTACGATAGCTGGATGTTAAATAAACGTCTCAAAGACTGCTGTGCAAAGACTTGACAAACGCGAAATTCGAAACACGAGTGACGTCTACTCCATGGCAGCTTAGGCTGGGCTTCTACTTAATTGAACAATAAACAATTGTCGCCTTCGAAACCACAAGCAGCCTTCTGCAAGGCAAATGATCTATTATTTGAATAACGGAACCCGCTTACTTGGTAACATCATCTTTAAATTGCTTTTACCTTGGACTAGAATACTTGAAACGTTGATTGTGCCACATTTCGCATCAAGCACATGCATACGTACCACAGGAGCCACATGAGGATGTTCGTAGAGAGCCCTATTACCCCTGTTTCTTAAGGCTTCCGTTGTCGTAAACAACGAAAGAATTGACCTGGTTAGTTTGGGACACATTGTAGCACTACGGTGAAGGGGACGGCAACGTTCTGTGTCTACATTTATGACAGACTTCAACGTTAGAGTGGAGGAATACTGTGTAATACGGAACTAAATTTGTAAGGACTTTTGAAATGCTTCATGGTATGATGTAGTATTCGATAATACGATATCTCACAGGAAAAAAGTTACTTTTTGTTATAACGAGAGTTCTAGGTATAGTTTTAATCGGTTACCTAACTACTTCGCTTGACACTTCTCTCACCAAAAGTTCTAGTAAGTAAAACTTTTTTTCTCGTTCATCCTGATCCTGCTCGACACGTTCAACTTGTGTATACCTTGAACGCGTTATTTAATAACCGGTTGACGTGTATCTCGTTTATTATGCAGCTATAATATGCTTTGCAGTTAGTTCGTCCTGTTGGATTAACCGAATATTTTCTAAAATTTTCCTTATAGAAAAATGGTACAGGTGCAACCTCTGAGAAGATTTCATACTAAACAAATAATGCACCATTAGGAAAAAGATTCGTTTATAAGATCGGTAATAGATTATTAGAGCAGACACACTTGTGTCTATTTGGTACCTAGACCTTAGGACTTAGCGAACTTCTAGTTGAAGTGCTTTAAGCAGCCTAAAATTTTCCGAGCTGTCGCAAAGTCAACCCAGTTTACTGTACTCTCTTTTTTTTTTTACATAATCGATAATTTACATAATCGATATAATGTATACCAATCAACCGACGAGGCTTTGCGGGTCGAGTAATATGAAATTTGCCTCTTTCAGGCTTTTATTTAGTTTATACTATATATTATTGTTATTACATAGTAAACACCTACCTCAGTGTTTCAAGTCTTCTGTGCACTACCGCATTAGGATGTAGCTTCGTAATACACTAACGAGTCCTCTATATGTTATTAATCAGTGGTTTGACGGTGCCATTAAACAGAAGCATATTGATACTACATTTATCCGATCGGGCCCTCTGCCTATCTGCTTGCGAATCTATCCCTTCTTCTTGGCTTTCTCCTTTTCTCTATCAATTAATATGTGTCTTTTAGAGCTAGGACCCCTCTCGAAACACATTATCGTGTTTTTATATCAGGCAATTACTTACCGGCTACACCCAATTCCTTTGGTTAGGGTTTCCATTTGATCGCTTGCGATTATTTCGCGTTTTGTTTTAACTCCGATACCTTTTTGCTTCTCGATGGTTATATAACTGAGGGTCGTTGCTACTTCTGCTGTTGTCTCTCTCTATTAAATCTGATCACCGTTGGCTGTTTGCCCATTCGTATTACGCAGCAAAGTTGCCGACAAAAAAGGCCGGTAAAGAAAAAAGGACAACGACAACATTAACCGCAATGGTGGTGGACACTTCGTGCTGTTTTGTGCACAGAGCCAGATCGCCTATACCCCACGAATATAGTAAAGCTTTTTCGTTTGTCGAGTCAATCAGGCGCTCTTGTTTATTCGACAGTGGCGCTCCATATTGTTAGGTAGAATTACTGCTTCGTTGCCGTTGGCCGAGCCAATCAGCTCGTCGAACCCTTCGGATCGGGGCGGGCTCTCAAACCCGCGCTTTCTGATAGGCCAGAAACAGACGGGAGGCGCCGCCCTAGGCGGTGAATGGCCGTCGATGTATACCGCAGCCGCGGCGGCCACAGGCCCTCGTAGAATCGAAGAGTTCTTCGGCGAAGGGGAGTCGCACAAGGGTTTCAGGCCTTTCTTGTTGTTGAAGAAGTTTTTGGCTTGCTCCTGACGACGATTGTGCGCAGGCTGTTCTTTCTGCTGCCGCTTCGATTGCGTGGCATACAGCGGTGGGGTTCCGTGTGAGGAACAGTGAGCACAGGGGTAGCAGCCGACTCGACGCGGCCGCTGCTATCGTTGCCGCCCAGGCCAAGCCCAACCAGGGAACTCACTTTGTGTTAGATAGCGGATCAGTGCGTGACTGTCCCTCACTTTAGGTGAGAAGTCCTCCCGTAAAGGGTCTCCCGCACTCATCCGCTCATTTAGACTCTTTTTTCAAATCGTTCAGCCGCGTGTTTACTAGCGGGAACTTGTTGTTTTTCTTGTTGCCGAGGCGTCCACTAGTAGAAGTGGCTGTCGCCTTCGTTGCTGTTGTTGTTATCATCGATGAACTACAGCTGTTTCCCGGTATTCAGCAGCAATTGCAGCAGCTGCGAGTGAACAACTACGACCTGTTTGTGAGACGCCGCTTGGAACTATCGTCCCGCAGTCATAAGGCAGAGTGCCGATTCCGCAGTAGAAGTGAAGCGCTAGCACTGTGAGAGCACGTAGAGAAAAGGTCGTCGTACCTACTTAAATACTAGCTGGGGTATTTCACTTTTGATCAGTGGCTCTTGAGAGTTACGGCCCTTACGGCAAAGTGGCTTGCCAGCCAGCTCACTGCTGTCTGTGGTGACGGACACCGTCGTGATGACTGCTCTTAATGCTGCCTGATGGTAGCTCCTCGTCGCGCAAGAGCAGGCCAGCGTAACTGATGACTGCTCGCGACAATCGCCAGAAGCCGACGCAGCAGCACGAACAGTAGTAATATTGGTATTGGTGAACCAAGGAGTGACAACTCACTGCGGCCATCGCCATCTTTGCCGTGAACAACACCGCCATCGTATACTGGGCTCCCCAACAAAACCCGAAATACAAGTGGTAGAAAGACGGACAACACCTATTGGAAGAGCAGCTACGGCGGTCGCTCCGTTTCGCCTCTTCACAGTCTTAGTGAGTTTTAAGTGCTCTGCTCATGTGCAGTGATTCCAAGGCAGTGTGACTCGCCGTTGAAAAAATTCGCTGTGGCAAAGGTAACCAACTTTTGCAGGACGGGCGAATAGACGAAGAGACAGGACCAGGGTAGTGAAGAAGCACATAAAACAGGTAAGTGTGATCAAGCGAGTAGCGAATGCGTTTGCCTTGCGAACCCGAGTTGTGTGCAGCCAGCAAAGCTCCCGACCCTGTTCTAAGGATCTTCAGGAAGAAATCCAAGAAAAAATCAGTAAAGAACTCCTCATTATTCTGACGTTGTTGTTGATGATGATCAATGCCAAATTGATTGAATAAAGCACCAGCGTTTGGCGAAGATTTGCATCTATATATTTTTTGAAACTCACAGTTTCAAACCGAGATCAACCAGACACGAAAAACCTTACTTAAGCACTTCAGACGACTGGAGTCATCTGTAGGGGGCTACCATCTAAATGAATTTGCGAATTCGATTAGCAAATCGAAGTACACGTGAAAAATCAGCTAAGCTTTAGTGGCAGTTTAACTCAGAAAGAGGGTTTCTTGAGTCGTGGCATCTCGTGAAGGAGAGACTTCAGATATAAACTCCGCCAAAAGAGTTTAATTCTGATAGATCAGCACGCAGAATGTGTGAAGCATCTTCATCATAATACGGTCGTCGAACAAACATTCATTCTGGTATAAACAAAATACGTTTTCGAATCAGTAAAGTGGAAACAACATATTAAGAAGATGCTCAGCTCACGACCAACGATTTCTGCCATGTCTTCAAACTTCCTCATCGAAAACCTTGTCAATGTGGACGACAGTGAACGCATTACTCATGCCAGAGACAGTGATTACGAACGTTCGTTTACAAGTAAGTACACGTCAACTTAAATAAACAGTATTCTTCGAAGTTTCGATGCGTTGAGGAGTGTTAAAAAGCGTTTAAAGAACGTATTCATTCTATTGTAGGGCATATAATGAACTAAGTACGTTCATTTTGATGCTTTCTAAAACTCGTGACGACTAATTAACATTTGTGAAGGTAATACATACCTTCGTAACTGATTTTGAAGCTCTTTCTTTCTTCGTGACTAGACACTTCAGTATATAAATAAGCATATAAGCTGTAAATGACTAGATAGCAATTTCGAAGTGAAGTGTCCGCTAGTTTCACAGAGCACGTTTGGACCATACGGCGGAGAAACGTTATCCATGCTTGTTAAGCGTGAGCCTCAAATAGGCGTAAATAGACAGCTTGATACTAGATGGTACTCCGAGGCTTATAAACGGAGAAATATATCTAAGGTTACAATATATGGTTTATGTATATGTGTAGCATTTAAAGGGAGCGTTGTATAAATCGTATGATATCCCTTTGTGTTTAGTATGATTCGATTTTTTAGCTATAATTTATTTATTTATCTATTTTGTTAGCCGTCATCAAAAAAAACAGTCAGAATAATCAAATCTATATACAGAGGTGTATCAGACGAGCTGGCTGCATATAGCATTTTAGCCCTCTCAAACTATAATTACTAAGTATCGATGATTTCGAAGCCGATAGATATCGAAAATAGGACAGATGGGATAGCTGAGAAGCGAAAGGGCACAAGGCAATGTAAGAAAAATATCTGTTAACCATCGTCCATAGGACACATGTCGATAGTTAATGCTAGTTCAATTCATGATAGTCGTGTTGTAACCAAGGCCTAAGCGATGCCCGCCTTTGAGACAATTGTACCTCAATAACGTAATGCTCTAATTTTAAATCGGTTTCGCTCTCTCAGATACCAATTGACAACAGAGTAAATGATAAATATGACAACGGCTACTCTATATCACTTTAGGGAATAACGGGTCCTAACAGACCCACCCATAAGCTGTATTTATCGCTATAAAAGAAAGGTTGGCGGCTGAAAATGCTCGTATTGACAGTAGTTCCGATTAAAAACAGGTCCAAATCTTTGTTTTTATTAAACTAATTGGCCTAATTTCGTAACGATAACTAACTGCTACGTGTACTTTTATTGATCTATGAAAACACCTTATAGAGATCATCTAAAAATGTCCTCTCAAGCATGCTTACGACGCCGTCTGCGAAATACCCATGTTATACGTCAGCTTGACACTCTGATCAACTCTATGTAATGGAGCAGTTACTTTGCGTATCATCGCGTACCATCACATCCATGCTAATCTGGTGCTTACACCCAAAGAGTCCACAAATGACTATTTCCTTTCAGCCAAAACTATCGACCGGTCCAACGGCTGATAATCGATATCTAAAAATATGGATTTCTAAGTGTTTTGCTATTTTATAATGTGTATTTAAATCGTATCTTGGCCTACGTTTGAAGCACTCCAGGGTGCAGGTAGTGGCAAGGCAAGATAGCAAAAGACAAAGCTATTGTAAGGTTCATCTAGGCCACTACCTTAGCCTACTTGATCACAGAGTTTCACCTATAACCGACGTCCTACGTCCTATAGATACAATGTCCTTATTATTTCTCAAGAAGCCATTGACGCCTTAGGTGTTAATCATCACTTAATCAGATATAACACTTGCTCAACGATTCGAACTGGGCGAATCAGGCGCAGCTGGGTATTATCGGTATAAGAGAAAGGTTCGCTGCTGAAAATGCCTGTATCGCCAGCAGTTCGTACGGCAAGTTCTTTAAATTATGGAACATAGACCTTACGATGTTCGCTTGCTGTGTGATTTACTACAAATCGACCAACTGAACGAACATCTGTATACACATACATGTACATATATCCAGGACTGACCGCAGGTGTTGGCGCAGGTAACGAAAAAAGATGGGAATAGCAACAGGGCTACCACTAATAGGAAAAAGAGTACCCACACAACGTTCGTTCATTCAATTGGGCCGCAATAAGTTAACATGTCTTCAGGCGTAATTTTTGTGGGCTTGTCCTCTCTTGCAGTTGTCCATATTTAGCGTAAGCATATGTTGTGGTTACTGCCATCAAAACCCAGCCATCTTTGGCGGCTTCCATTACGCCGTTGTGGCTATAACAGCCATGCGTTTTTGAATAGATCCGTTCGGATCCTTTTGCTGTTCGGTAATGAAGAAGATTGTGTTTGCTTGGTAAGGGTTCGACGATAGCTTTTCATGCAATCTATATATCTATATTCGCAAAATAAAATCTAGCCGCGCTGATAATAAATGGCCCATTGGAGAAATAGCAGCGGATAAACCTATCTGCTATCTGTTACAAACGCTGATCTATATATATATATATATAATGTTACGGTTCGTATCAATAGTCTTAAACATTTACGTCGCTATCGGTGTACAAGGACGAAGTGTTACATGAACAAATAGCGTTTGTAGCGGTACTATTGCGTCATGACTATAATATATTATAGACACAAAATATAAATCAAAATGCAATTGAGAGCACGAATCATTTTCGTGCGATTGAACTTACTTACCGGATAAAAGAAGATGGAAACTAAGCCGATAACAAAAGCCTTTGCGTCAGATGAGAACACCGAGGGTGATGTTATTAACTGCCGGGTACGGCGCGCAAGGAATCCTATATCCAATTAATTGTGTTAGCTTCTGTAGGTATAGTCTCTGTCTTCGTTTCGTCTTCTTTTCACAGCTTTCTTTTTTCGCAACTTACGATATTTAAACCTTTGATGCTAAAGTCTGCAATATGAAAGTACCCCTCACTAGAAACAGTCCGTTGTTACGAGCGCTTTTGGTGTTTCTATAAACTTGTTAGAATAGTATTATGATTATTTATAAAGGTGCGATTAGTTTGCAGACGTTCATAGCTACTTCAGCTTGTCGAAAAGTCGACTTCCCCATATCATCTCTCCCTCCGGATCAATAGTTAAGGCTGTGTTAAATTTATTCCATTTCATATATCTGATATTTTGCGTATGTGTGTCAATTAATAACATTGAAAAGTCGCTACAAACGAATCGTGTAGCAAACCATAGAAAACTAGCAGCGGAACCTTTGCAACAAGGTGATAGAGCCAGTCGATGCACCACCCTTCGTTCAGGACTAGACCTAAGCGAGTCAATAGCATTGACGTTTCTATAATAAGCAGGACTAATAATAACAGTGAAAGTGATTATCAGCAAACCCCACATAACGACTGGTTTGCATTTCAAGGCAGATTTCGAAATAGCACAAAGAGCTGCTTACAAATAAAAATCTGATTTCGTTTGGCCCTATAAGAGGAACGTCTGAAAATATAAAAGCGCCAAACAAACCTTATCCGTACACACGTGCAGGCCCACGGATCGCATCTATCTTAAATTAATCATCACAGCGCCTTGTACTTTTCTTTATTCCAGGTGGTCTTCTTGACGGCAAGCCACTGAAAAAGAAGCGATGTCGAGCAGCTTTTAGCCACTCACAGGTGTGTGCTTTAGAGCGCCGTTTTTCCGGTCAGCGTTACTTATCAAGTCCGGAGCGTGCTGAACTCGCCCGTAGTCTCGGTCTAACTGAAACTCAAGTGAAAATCTGGTTTCAGAACCGGCGTTACAAAACCAAACGTCGTCAGCAAATGCCAGACGGCGCCGATCCGACAATCAGTCCGGAGCCGAGGTCCGTCTCAATGTCAGCCAATACCAATGGCACGATTCAAGGAATTACAGGTGCGATTAGTCGCGATCTCATTGAATTATCTCCTGCACCTTCCGCCCTTCGAAGTGCCCCATTTCTGGCGTTGCCCGGCGGCTTAGGCCAATCGAACTTCTGGACGTTCTATCAACAACTTCTACATCAAAATTTAATGGCACAGCTGCATCATGCACGTGAACAGCAGCATCTTCAGCGGCCTCAACTGCATTTACAGCAGCTGCATCTCAGCCATAAGCCTGCCGAACACTCGGGCACGTTGAGGTCGACGACCAGACAGCACAGCCCACCGTTGCACAAACATCTGTTGAGTCATCCAGATTCACTCCCTTCCGATCTAGCATCCCCGGCGCCATCTGCAGTATTGTCAGATCAGCCAGACCATCAGCAATGCGATCTGAAGGGTGTGGAGTGGCGAACCGAGGTTACAAAGGAGGAGCCAAACAGCGACCCTGATGATGAGGATGAGGCTTAGAGCTCAAAGGTTATCGGGGGGAGATTGGAGGGGGGTCACTTGTCTTCTAAACGAACTCGTCTGCCTGCCTGTCGGTCGAAAAATATCAGTGAAAGAAATTCCCTATAGATGATAAGAAATTGAGAGTCAAATTGATTCAATGGGCGAATTCGCAATTATTACTCGATTCGTATAGCGGACGTGTGATGGTTTACACCATGACGGCGAAATCTTTTGTTCGATGTGTCTGATTAACTTGATGCCCAGTTCACGAACTTGGCTCTACAAACGGCACGAGACAATAAGCTGTACTTGTGAAGAAATCCATGCGGAAATGTATAAACAGGCCTTTGTAGGTGGTACAATTGTGTGTATGATATATCTGTACATGAACGTAGTCCTTCTACAAAGGCGGGCAATTTGCCGTTTGTCAACTTCCACTGATATTTACGTTAATAAATATTTAATAGATAGAATAAATACAGATAGAATATTTATACTATGAAATTAAATAAATAGCAGTACTTGCCAATCTAAACAACTTTATGAAGTCTGTAAAGCTAAGGTATAACAACAACAACAAGATGTTGTTTAATTATTTTATTTAATATGCGCGCAGATAAGATTCATATCGCGGTTTCACATACTATTTAACTGCTGTTCATTCTCGATCAGCCTGAGGAGAGGTCGGAAACGAGCACGTTTCGGAAATATCAGAACAGCCTAATTCTCCGTTCTCTTTGCTTTGGCAGTAACGATAAATCACTAGGCATAATTACCAATTCCATATAGTACTCAATGGCAGCAGTCAGTATAGGGGCGTGTGCAGACAGCTCAACAGACTGGCGAAATAGGAGGGCAGCTCTCTTCAGCATCCTCGATCCGGACAGGTACTATTGAATTTAGTATTAGTTAGACATGGCTGAGCTCCTTTCCATTTAACATTACGTTTAGCGTACGGCTAGAGGGTTTCTTGTCTCCTATAACGAAAGAAAAAAGATTTTGCAGATGTGTTCACAATTACAATCAGGGGGGGGGGGGGGGGTGATGAGATGAACGGATTTATTAAAACATAAACAAGGTAGAGCTGAACGTCGTCCTTCCTTATATTGGAAACCTCCAGCGCCCCCTGTGTGGCCAATTTTCCCGATTTTGCAACGATTGATAGAGTCTCACAATTGAGAGAAACCGCATTGGTAAAACACTGATGTCAGCAACGTTTTACAAATCAGAGAAAAAAAACTATGATGAATTACAACGGGTTCCCGTGTACGAAACGGCGTTAGGGAGCTCAATACTTCTTAGACTTTCTGTATCAGCCGATTCCGTCTGTCGAATAACACTGACCTTTAGCTTATGCACGTATAGAGAGGTATTACGAATGTGGCTGATTTATAAGAACCTTAGGGAATATCCCGGTGAAAGGACCCAGAAGAAGAGAGAACTAATTTATAGAAGCTGATATGGTACATTGCAAATGCATAATACTCATTTTTGTATATTTATTGTATATATCTATCTTCCATAAAGAAGTAAAGCTATGAAATAAAAGACAGTAACGATACATTTTATAGAATAGGTGCTTTTTCAATATACCATAAAAACTTCCGTCGTTGATTATTATCGTTTTTAGTATATGTAAAGACTCTACAATGCGCTCGAACGTGTCGCCTCGCTTGCGTTTCAGTGGGTTTCCACTGTGACTACGACAGGATTAGAAAGGGTAGTAACTATTGCGCTGGTTAAACGTAGCTTCACGGTGAACGGCGACTTCGGACAGCTCGCTTCCACCCAGCACGACACGTAATCTATCTACACGCGGGGTATTCAAACCTTAACGACGTTAAGTATTCGCAAACTTGGCAGGCAAACTCGTTACCAAGGGCGTCGTATGTCCAGATGGTTGACTACGGGCACGTGTTATGTAACTGTAATAAGGTATAGCTAAGAACAATTGTGCCTGGCTGTTACGAGAAGCAGTCACACTCTGGAAAGATAAGACGAGTCAGTAATTTATAAAGCGGGGTATATGTAGTCCAATAGGTTACTAGAGAAATATGTTTACATAAGTAGTAGGTAGAAAAATATGCCTAACCGTATTGGAAACTATGAACAGATATAGCCATTTTCCCAGTATGAGTGCTTCTATGAGTATACTCATAGAAACGAATGCTTACATAAAGGAGTTAGTCGTTTGCTAGCCTCAAAGGACTACGTTAGCCCGATCTGGTAAGCTATTAGTCTGACCTTCCTTTTTTTTGGGGTTACATGAGAACGCTTTTACTGGATTTGCTGCGATAGAAATCTCGACCTTTTCAGTCGCCGTAATTGCCGATGAATCTGGTAAGGCAGGTTCAGTTTGCACCCAGCGCTCACATCCAATAGATAATTTTGTAAGGCTTATCTATAACTGCGTGAAGTTGGCCATTTCATTAGAACACTATTAGAGTTAGTTAGAAATGTAGTTTTACGTCTATTTAGAGGGCAACTGGTCTCATATAAGGAAAAGGTCTTTCACCACGATCGATCTCTGCCGATCACACGCAATCGTTCCATTAGATACAATCGCTGCAAGCTAAATAACAATCAGTCTCATGATTAGAGATTGAAAAAGTCGGTAAAATTAAAAGGTAGAAGAGGTAAAATCTAACAGGTTCTCGAAAATGAATTAGCCACTTCTAGGCCAAAGGTAAAACAAACATGTTTTATAATTCAAAGTAACATCATTCTTCCACCTTTTGCCACCCGCTTGGTAATATCATAGTCTCTGCTGCTATGGCTTCTAGACAATCTGGACAAAGATTGCGATAAGTGAGCTTTGCATTCTGCTATTGAGACTAAATCAGCGCGATTAAAGGAGTTCTGCAGAAACCGAAGCTGATGCTGCAAGAGGGTCCGGGCTATATGACCCAAGTTTTGCACCGTTTTGCTTTGTCATAGTGGTCATACATCATACCTCTTTTTGTTTTTACTAGTCCCAGCCGATTTTTTTCAATAGCTTGTTGGGAAATTGTCAGTCGTTTGGTGGTAACCTGTTGGCGACGTCATAGCTACTGACCCTTCGCTTCTGCCTATATAATATTTATCATAATAATTTTACCATGTTTTCCCGGAACGAAAGCGGCATAGTTCTCGGTCTTTTCTCTTGGTACTGCGACCAAAAACGGTACGATTGCTTTACGAGCCAGGGCAGAATTTGTGCTTGAATCGTAATAAGATTGTCAAATTTAGAAGAGAACTTTTCACTCATCTTTAAAATAGACTCTCTTAAATCTGAATGTAAATATTCCAGTAGTTTTTACTGCGTTTACCATCGCTAAATCCGAGTCTTCAAGTGACACCAACTCATATTATTTAAGACATATGGCTTTACACCCATATAGTTAGAAAGACGGCCAGTGCTCATTCGACGAGCCAATCTTCGGCACGTACTGCGATTGCACGCAGAAGATAATTGTCCATGATGATGATGATTTAACTTATCATCTCGGCATCGTCTAGTACTATAGTTTTCATCGATTGGCAAGTTCAATTCCGTGAATGTCTTCTGAAAAAGAAACAATTTCGGAAACAAGCACACTCTACCCGACCACAGACTGTGAAGATTTATGCCCTGTCAGGCCTAGCTGGTGGTACACCGCCATCAAACGAGAGAAAACAACTAAATATAAGCAACCGACCCAATGATGGGTAATCATTGTAAGTGAATATTGTTGCTCGAGAAGTACTTCTTTGAATGGGAACTTTGACGTTCTGTCGTCTATGACCAAGTAAGCTTTATTACTAACTCTGTTAATGATTAGGTTGATAGAATGATAGCTGAACTTTCTCGTTGTGTTGAAGCGAGTTGCACAGATGTCCTAGGAGAAGCCTGCTTATTAAGCTTCCAATTAAATAAGAGGCTTACTTTGATGTATATGTAAGATAACATAACAAGCGTCCACTTTCTCATGCCTGCTAATATTCTTCATTTTAATGATGAGCGCATCGTGCGCTTGCGTTTATGAGTCACGCGGTATATTTCATTTAAATCTTCTAGCAGAAGTTTAGCCGTTACCGATGTCTCACCAAGGCGACAAATGTAATGTTGCCATCTGTCTTCTCTGAGACCTTCATGCCACTAAACACGAATTTGTTGGATTTTCCGAGAAATCGCACCTTCAGAAAAAAAATGTCTAAACTAATCACAAAACGCCGACGGTACTCAGCCCAATAAAGCAAATTTCGATGTCTTCTTAACACTGAAAAAGAGATGTCTTAAGGCGTAGCACTGTTTTATTAGAGGCGGCTAACATTTCTGCGGTTTCAACAAAGCTACGACGATTCGAGCCATGTTGAAATAGTGCATACGTTTACTCGCCAGATTCCGTCTTGTGCTACCCCGCGATTCCAGCGAAGTGATACGCGGCCAGTCGGCAATAACATACCTACAACAGACAACAAGCACGTGCAAAACCTGTCGAGGGGGGTTAATTCAAGTGATTTGAGTATGCTGCCTCAGTGACCCCGTTGCATTGCTGTGTAACGGAAAACATAAGTGATTAGTAGCCATTGTGCTAGTTTCCTCATCGATTCTACTTGACCCTCCTTGATACGCTTACGAGATCGGACGACGGCGGACGAGCCTTCTCTGAACCGATAGCGTTAGCACCCGAACCCGATCGAATCTCTGATGTTGGCTTGCGCTTCGGACGTTTAATCTAACCCCTGTTTCATCGTAGATGATCAGAGCCAGAGCTCTGATTCGTCGAGGACCTCTCTTTGTGCAAACACCCTCACATGCTCCGTCAGACAGTATATATTGCGCGCATCCAGTCAGGAGAGACTAAACATTTCCGAACGTCTGTAGCGTTGTCTAGCAATCGTATCCATCAGATACTTCTCAAGGGCAGCTGTTGCACGGTACAGCCACAGCCCGAAGGCTGAATCATGTCGTATTTACAAATACTCTTATGTACTGTGTTTGCCCTGACATCCATCCCAAGCCCCGGTGTATCATCGAAAGCCGCGAGAAATGCCATTATTATTGGCGGACTATTCCTAATTGAGGTAAGGCCATCAGTTAATTAAGCCTATTTACTGTTAGGCACCTTTTAATTATCTACTAAATAGAATAAACGTTCGCATGTTCGAACTAAGATGAATTTCGAATATTGGTGACAATTACACTGTATGATGAATAGGAACTTCCAACCAAGTGTACCGCTTCCTGTTAAATGCGATTTACACGCGTACTTCACTAATTAATAAATATCTTTTTATCTACCATAGCGGGGATAACGTTTTGACACGAAAGCAACTATAGATACATACATATAAAAACTTACAATGGCTCAATCGGCCTGTTCACAGACGCAATCTATGTTCACAGACGCTCGTCTTGAAATAAGCTTGATCAGATTTGATCCTGCCCAATCGAGAACGTTAACTAAATGGACTGAGGCTCTTCAAATAGAAGAAGCAGATGGTATTTTACATAAACGTTCGCTTCTATATCACAGCAGTGGCAAGACGCTTTATAGGATACCATTTGGCTTCTGCTTAATTATTTATATATTGAGAGATCTATTATAGAGTTTTTATTATCAGATGTTAATCATGGACTGATTCCACACACAAAGCTAGCTTATATGCTGATTAACTATCCGCCAGCGAAAACGCTCGTGTTGTGAGACTTGGAATCATGTTATTGTAGAGGGCTAGGCATTCAGTTCCACGTCCTTTTCTCTTTTCAGGCGACTCCAATGGCAAATGCCTTTTTCACCTCAGGTAAGCCTTTGCGACGACTTGTCGGACAACTTATCCCTCCTCCAGTTTTCTCTGCCACCCCCAATAGCGCGGCCACGGTAACTCAAGGAACGGGGGACGGCTTGACAAGATCAGTTTCAGTTATCGTAGGTTCGGAAGAAGAGCTGGAACAGATTTTCGTACAGTATCCTGTAAGTAATTTATCAATTTGTAATTAATATCCATAGTTAATATTAAAGTTAATTTCGTTAGTCGGTCGCAGAGATTTCAGCTAGAGTTGAAAAACACAAATGAACTCACACACTTCAGGTAATTGTTAGGACAAGGTTATTTTGATTTAGCTGAAGTAAATGTATTCTCTTAGTTGAAACTTCAAAATGCATTTTGAAACAGAAAACGGATCCTGCTAACTAAGGCAATAAGGTGTGGTAGCAGTTGAACTTCCGCCATTTTGCCGTTTAAACGCTACCATTAGCGCTGCACTTAATGAAGTCAGCTCACATATTATAGAGCTACTGTAATTATAGTGATTTAACTTTTAGCGTTGCTTTAATTGATCAGTCTTACGGCTCTAACCAGTTGCCAATGGAAGTTTAACATAGCCTACGAAGAGACTGTAGCCATTGCGTTGATCTATCGGTGTTTATAATGCGTCTGCTTGCAGCATCTAAGGGGGCAAGTCATCCGCAACAGCTTCCCTGAACAGCAAAACCAGTTAAGCCAGAATTTCATACTGCGTCTGCTTTCTGGGGCAACTGTATTGAATCCGGTCATTGCGGTACAACCAAACACGGGCAGCATTTTCAGTGGTAAGTTCGTTTTATCTTACAGCAGACATTCAACATTGTATTGCTATAATAGGAGACCGTCTGTTAATCTGGAACCCGATTGGATATTAAAATGGGTCTAAAAAAAGTGACAGAAAACATTAAGGTCTCGTCCGTGCTTTAGTATTGAAAATAAATTCCGCCTTACAGGTATGAATGTAATGTTTTTAAAATATCAGCGTAGCTATTCTATTGGCTTACCTTCATCTGTCCGTTTGCAGGATCTCCTCTTTTCAAATCGTCACTTGAAAGCAAAATTCTGGGTTCAAGTGACTTCGGAATGCCGCAACCGGTTCGAGTGCAAAATCCTTTCCCATTCGCGCAAGCAACCCAAAACATTGAGAGTAGTGCGCAAGGCTATGCATCATCGGTACGCAGAACACCTATGATGGAAAATGCACAATCACAGCAGTGGAGCTACGCTCAACCTGCGTCCCCTGGGCTTAAAGAACCTAAAGGATATGGTCAGGCCCCTAAAAGAGAAAATGCCCCATCTCCCCCGACGGAGCCTGATCAGTCCAAAGGACGCGGTCAGTCGATACCAAAGAGTTATGCTCAACCTACACCGCTTGAGCCTGAAGAACCTAAAAAATATGGTCTTGCCCCTAAAAAAGGATATACCTCTCCTCCATCGTCGGAGCCTGAACAGTCCAAAAATTACGGTCAGCCGCGACAGAACGGCTACTTCCAGCCTGCGCCAGCTGAGTCTGAAGAACGCAAACGATCTGGTCAGGCCCCTAAAAAAGGATATGTTCCGCTTCCACCGCGGAAGCCTGAGAGCGGAGGATACGGTCAATTACCACAGAAAGCTTATGCCCCGCCTGAACATGAAGAACCTAAAGCATATGGTCAGGCCTCTAAAAGAGGATATGTCCTACCTCCGATGCCTAAGCCTACGTACATCCATCCGTCACAACGGGGATACCCACAGCCTCCAGCACTTGAGTCTAAACAACTGAGACCGTACGACGAGCCATCGAATAATCGACAGTCAAAGCGGCGAGTTCCAGGATATAGCCAACCGGCGCGTCCGGTTGCTCAGTCCACGGGTGGCTCGTCAGCTCATCCGACCTCTGCTTCCGTCCAAGTGTTCGATCCTAATGACCAGTCACTGACGCCTTCCCAAAATACTTCCCTTGACACCGGACCGGAAACCGAGTTGCAGACTTCTGACAACTCGCTCATGACTCAAGATGAATCTCATGTCCCGGATGGTGCGAGCTCTTTAACAAATGAAAAGAATTTCTCGGCGATCAGTGACAGTCTTCCATCGTCTTCGATAGATTCGACTGTTGGACACGCCGATCCCGAGTCATTTTCGCTCCCATCGTCGTCCGCTTCGCCTTCAAGGTCCAGCTCCTCCGCTTCGGGATCTGCAGTTTCCGCTGACGAGATACAGAAGGCAACTAGCAGCGTGACCAGAGAACAGAACTTTGTCAACTCGGTACTTGAAGACGTACAACATAACGATCAAATGCATGCGATGCAAAATAACACCGATTATTTCCGGGGACAGCTTCCGTCTCAGCTGAAGACGGCCACAGCGGGTTCACTACACCAAGCTGCTGGGACTATTCCAACGACATCTGCCGAACCTCTGCAGCAAACAGCATCTGCTGAGGGCAGTAACATGGTCACGCACGTAAAAAAGGTTCTTTCTGTTGTAACGAATAATTTCGCTGATCAGGAAGCATCTGCTATTATGAGCCGATCTACTGGAAACACGCAGGACTCTAGCGCCGCTTCCAATGCTGCTGAAGCACTGCAGTCCACCTCCGACAATATGATCACGATCCCACCTCGTAACAACGTCGAGCCTGTCCAGCCCCTTATATCCGAAGATGTAATCCGCTCTGAGCGACCTAATGTTTCCGATGTTTCTGGGCAGGTCTCTGAACAGATCCCAATTTCGAACCCGTGGATACAATTAAGTAAGCTCCCTGAGAGCCATCATATTCCAGAACCCGTTGGCAGTGTCCTTGCACAGGAAGATGGTCAGTTTGCCATGGCCCACCGCGTGCCCACCGAATTATCGTCCAACATTGTACAGGGACCTTCCATCGAAACGGTGCCAACATCAAATGTCACACAATTTCCAGTTCACCCCGAAACCCCTTTCGCCTATGAAACGACGAATCGGCCCGTGCAAAGCAGTAGAGCCCATTTTCCTGCACAACCCTCATTAGCACGTCCTCTTTTGAGAACTACCGTTGCCGATCACCAAATGCCAGCCGAATTACCATCACACGCTATACACGAGACTTTGACTAAAGTGGCGCCAACATTAAATCATGTGTCACAATTTAGATTTCACCCTGGGACGCGTGTCACCTCTAAAACCGTGATTCGGCCGGTAAACGGTCATGGACCTCAGTTTCCTGCATATCGTGCTGTACAAGGTTCTTCGATGACGCACTCACCTCCATCAACCACCAATGTTAACTCATTGTCGATTTCACCTTCTGATTTAGCGCAAACACCCGAATTTTTTACACCTTTCGGGAGCAGCGCACTGCCTCCTCCCGTAAACGAGGCTCCTCAAGTTCTTGACGCTCAGTTCAGCCTACATAAACCTGTAAAGTTTGAAATTGACACTCCCAATGACATCGCACAGGAAATCGCTGAATCAATCGCGCCATCGAACGACATCAGTGAGACGATTCCGGATCAGTATCACAGTATGGCGACATTATTCACTTCTAACAATAACGTGGTCAGGCCTGCGTCGCGATTGCTGCCGCAGCCGGTTCTCGGTCGGCGTCGCCGTGAAGTCTCTGAGAGCTCAGCAGCTACTCCGCCCAAAGAACCGGCGGACGTTGAAGACGATGAGGACGACCAGGACAATGAGGACTATAGCGATGCCGATGATGAAGACGATGTCGACCAGGCCTCAGATTCACTGGACACTCCGGTGTATATTGGGCCAACTGAGATTGAAGAGTATTTCGGATTTCTTCGGGACAATGACCACGACGACTGTTTAAAACGGTTGGTGTGCGAAGTGGCCAAGGACCCCGAGTCGTACGGAGTAGTTGGACAACAGATACAGGAGTTTTTCTTGTAAGTAACAAATAACTAGTAAACTAGATATAATTATCGTGAATTAAGTCACTATATGATACCTGCGCGTTGCCCACAAATAGTGCAACGGTAATGTTTGCCTACTATAAACTCAGACGTAATCTGGATCCTAAGCCAGCCGTAAGGACAGCTTTTTTGTGCTGTGAGGGGCATTGCTTTATGTCGGCGCCGAACATGCAACGCTATGTGCTTTAATGACACCTATAATGACAATAGTTGACTGTGCTTACATAGAGAATGAATCCATCTTAATGCTTACATTCTTTAACACAAAACGTGCTCAGTGAATTAATCACAACGCAGCTTCACTCTATTTTTAAGAAAGCTCCCTTTACTAAACATATCATTTTGTGTATCTTTTCAAAAAAGTATCTAACCACTCTTGTTGCGCTCTGTTTCCGACACTAAAGGGAATACCAGCCAAAGGACGATAACGACCCATCAAATACGTTCAGGAAAGCCGCCACGATCGGGCGGACCAAAGACATTAGTTGCCCCACCGAATATCAGAAGTGCGCGGTGCCCGCTGAAGAGATGAAGCAGCAAACATTGGCGGCGCTTGTGCTGGAGCAAGCTGAGAGCGTAGGCGGAGCACAGGAGCAGACATAGCTTCTTGTGTTATGAAATCATTGTACGATCGTGAACCGGCTAATTAATTATGGTAAAAGACATGGATTGAGAACATATCGCAGTTATAAAGCACACGCAGCAGCTATCTCAAATGCAATATTTACTCACACCAATGGAAACACATCGTGCACGTTTACCATGCCTTATTTTAGTTTAGTAGTAAGTAGATGGAAGTTTTGAATAACTTATAAACAATAAACTTACCTGCGACGATGAAATCATAAAATAATAACACTAGCATTAATAGAAAAACCGATTCTTTTTTTAAATATTACCATAGAGAACGCAGGCGATGGATGGACATACTCTGCGGAAGCTGTGTGCTTTTTGCAGTGTTGTCGCCTCTAATCAACCTTCGCTTTGAGATATTTTGTGTCTTGAAAGGCATAGAATTGTATTGTTGAACGCAAAGTGAGCAAACCCATAACAGCGGAAATTGACATCCTCCCCATCCTCGACAGCCTCTCAACGAGGACATCTTCTTGAGGCGGTGAGGCCAGACACATCAGCGTACACTTGAGCTACAGAGAGGGCGGTCGCCCCTTGTCAAGCAAAGACGAAAGCTTTTACAGCATCACACCCGGGTGATTTGCAGGCTACATATAATAGCTTCCTGTTGACTCGCGCCCACACTTTGCTCCAGCACATCGAACTTAGCTATATTTAGATGCCATGCCGACAACAATAACGACCCTCACACAATAGGTTAGGTCGACAACGCCTGTCAAATAGTTTCATTAAAATGGTTGGTAACTGAACTGCATTGCGATGGGTCCCCTTTACTCTTAATCCGCATCGAGTTAGTGCACAGTCCACAACTAGCGATGTACATCCGGGGGCATAGAAGAGGGTCAAAGATATTATCGCAGCGAGGCCTTGGGAACACTTGGAGGCCTTGAGGCCCTGAGTGATCTGGGCTCTTACACCGTAGTGTGTAGCCTAGGTTATCAGACAACATGTCTTGATCAAATGTCACGACCCATTACTTGAGGTCAATGAGTCGGAAGGCTAGAAAGATGAGAGTTTAGAAGAGCGTGACGAGGAGAAAAGGCCAACACCCATCAGAAAGAAATTCTATATGTTGGGGTTTCATGGTCATGTCATTAAAGATTTGAAGGTAAAGTAATAGCAGCAGTAAAAAAACATAACGTAGTTGAGCTGAGAGAGACACACTGCTAAACCCATCACAAAACAGATGACACTGTGCTTCGACATTGTATCACGTTAACGTGTCAAGTTAGTGCTTGACTAAAGTACCTAATGTAGAACAAGTTAGGAAGTTAATTTTCAAGTATCGATCATGGAGTGGCTTGGTTTAAGGGTTACATGTGCAATAATAAGGTTCGTCTGACTTTTGGAACGTTAAACAAATCCGAGCTGAAGGCACTTCCGTTAAAACATGTTGCCTAGAGTCCTTCATGAAAATGCCGTGTTCGTTCATAGCCGAATAGATGGCAGGTGCAAGTTAAACCTATAAAATTGTATAACGACAACCGGGAGCGATGTAACCAAATTTTGCATGAAGCTTAAATAAATGGTTATGTTATTTTGTTAAAAAAAAAAAGGCGTGTTTTAGAAAATAGTTCGCAAACACTTGGAAAAACTAAGATAATGGAAAGCGTTTCCTATGAGGCTTTATTATATATTCGAGTACATATAGTACATATAGGCTTACGTGCTTCATTTATGCCATACAGAGCCGCGAGTCTTGCCAGCGTTAATTCCAAGCAATCCTATTGACTTCGCTTTCCTTTTCCGCCATGTTCTAGCTTGCTGATGCACACCTCGATGAACGCATTGTCACAGTAGCCAATAGCTACAAAGAATATTGCTACGCTCGTTCAAATCTCAGAGTTAGTGAATATTAACAATCGAAGCTAAATAAATTAGATACTAAGCAATCAAAAAAAGTAGGAAGTCATTATAGTGCTTATTATTATTGATTGCCATAAACGTTTCGTAGGTCTGTTGAAGAAACCCCACATTATCTCTGTAAGGCCCACTTTGGTTAGACTCCTAGTGGAGGAGTTCCTTAAGCTATACCTAAAAACAAGTGCTTCTGAAGGCTTGCCCACATAAAGATAATAGATCTTGTCGGCAAATACGCTTCCACTGCACCGTTTCAGGGACTTGATTTTAAGGACCTAAGCATGAGAACTCACTTTCGAAAATGCCGATTCTGCTGCTGCTGCTGCTGCTGTCAAGTCATTTCAATTGTAAAATTAGAGCCATCTTTCAAGATATAGTCGTTGTTATAATTATAAGAATTCGAAAACTTAATGGAAACTGTTCCAGGTAAGCTAGTTAAGTCAATACGCTAGATAATGGCATCCATTGACACGAGCTAGGTGTGCTAAATCGTTTAGTTTGACCAGACGCCCAGATTCTCTCCAAGGTCAGATGATCGGATCAGGAGCACTGCATCCATATATGGCGAGCTGCGCCGAGTTTTACGACCGACATTGTCGTTAGCCATATCATCAGACGGCTGGCTTCGGTAAGAAACGAGGCATGTATATGCCGGGATTCGAACGTGAGCCACGACGTGCCGCTAAGACTGTCATTTTACCCCATTTTAATATATCAGGATGCCTATATAGGTTCCTAAACATACCATACTGGTACAGAATGCGTTTTCGTTAGACGTACTTAGGTAGGTCTATCATTTATATTATATGAGATATTATTTGCAAGTATTGAATATCTTTGACGGACTGGCAACTCTGTGACAGTCTGTCGAAAAATGCTTTACTTTCAACCCATTGAAAATAATGATTGCTCTATGGGAGTCTGCTCCATTTATAAGACTGTCGGAAGCCGCTGCAGAGTTGTTCTGCCCATGCTCGTTGTGGTCCGCTGGCCCGTTAGCGGATCTAGCTGGGTGATGCTGGTCTGCTCGCGAACGGATAAATTTTCGCCAGACAGCGTTCTAAGAGGTGATACGCTATAGATCTATCTATGGCGTATCTACGAGGTGATAAAATGTATTTGCTTTCTCGATGATACTGCTGTAATCTGTGCGTTACGTCCAATTCGTTAGGGTCTTCGACAGATTTGTGTGATTTTTCGATACCTTCTCAGAACCAGCGTTTCAATCGTTCGAAATCAAAATGTTCCAATGCATCGTAGCGGACCTCCTTCGTAACCAGAATGAAAAATACCGTCTGACAATAAAAATCCTCCTCCGGGTTACCTATTGTAATTTATAATTGCACTTGTGTTATCAATCTTCGCCACAGCTCAGAATCACTTGATCCGATGCAAAAGCATCCCTAGTAAGATTTTTAACGCTATCAGAAGATGCGCCCTACAAATTAGATCGCAATCGGGTTCATTATTGTGTGCGGCCAACTAGCGCGAGTTTCCTATTGTCTACTTCGTTTAGACGACGTGTGCCCAGAATAGGCACTGAATTTACTTACCCCGCTGGTAGAATGCTGTTATCGACGTATCCTGCCGGTTCGACAAGGACTTAGTAAAGCTCGATCTGCTGTAAGCCACTATGTAAGCACAGTGGCTTTTAGGAAAATCTGTGAAAGAAATTAAATCAGACATCTCGTTCAATGAAAGATAGCACTAATAAGCGCACACCGAACAACAGGATCTAAGCAGAACAACCTGATGCGTTGTTTGGATGTACTCACAGCAGTACGTCGTTCTATACTGTACCCTAGAGAAACTAGAGTGTCAGGATTTCAAAGTTTTGGCTTCAAGGTGCTCACTGCTGTTACGCTTACGTACGCGTCAACGGGTTGCTGCTTACCTACATATTGGAAAACCATCTGGACTGGGATGTCGTTGTTCCATGGCAACGGTTCTGTCTCTAATTCACGGCATTAGAATGATCAGCAAAAAGATGACGATCAGCCTTCCGGCGTTTACGATTATGACTATTGTCTCAACGATGGCCAACCCGCAATATTGTGCTTGTTCGTCAAGACGTCCAGATCGCTACCTATATACCTCTATAATCATCGACATCTATCTGACCCTATTGATTAAGGATAAATAGAGACCAAAATGAAAAGGACGCATGTACGACGAGGTGGACCTGAGCGTGGTTACTTTTCGGTCTCCGGACTGACTCAGCGCGTTTGATCCAGTGTAACTGTACTATTCGAAGTAATGATATAGCTACGCTGGCATCATTTGAACAGTATGGTAACTACTAACATAATGTAATTTCAACAAGTGTTGCACTTCGCCATCGTCAACGAGGAGGTGTTAACACGAACCGATGGGCCAGTATTGTTGTTGCTTCAAATCAACAAAGGCTTATAATATATTTAATCAGCGACCCCGTGAAAATTGCATGTATTTACGAAACATAAGAATGAAGCAACGCGTCAAAAAGTTTTCAATGTACGGGTGTTTTACACAATTTAAAAGCTAGACTTCAGACCTATTACAATGAGGTGTTGAGGACAAATTTAACTTTTACTTCACCTTAACGTTAAGCGAAAGGTTTAGACATGTTACACAAATGACCACCATGTATTGAACCTGTACCCCTCTGCACGATATCTCGATAGAACATAAACAACTTAGGTACTAATGAAGAGCATTAGGACTATTATTACAGCGTCATGTAACAGCATTTTAGCGTCGTTTTTTTTTTTGGAAATCTTCCATTTACGTAAATTATGCATTGGTCTAACAGCTTAATATGCGTCGCTGGATACCTTCAAATCTTTCCCGTCGACGTCCCGTCAAAACGCTCATTCACGCTAATTGAGAAGCTCATTGAAAAGAGTTAAAGCTCTGTTACTGATACGGTTGACGCTAGATGTTTATGTGTGTTAAAATAAACAACACAAAGATATTTTTTTTCACTCAGTGGACCACAGTGGGTGTGATCGTTAAAGATAACTGAAAGGAGACCTAACATTTAGCGACAATGCATGTTCTGAAGGCAGACGCATTGTTGCACATCAGATCTAGCGCCCGTTCCAGCAGTCAGATACAAGGCAAGCAAGTCCCGTAGAAAAGACAAACCAAACCGAATCTCTGTTCAATGCTTACTATGAAAACTCTGATTTCTATCCCGCAGGGCGTGATTTAAACAACTCTACTCACGGGCTGATCAATTAACCTGTTAACCTTTTTCCAACCAATATTTACTGATAATGCGAATATACACGCAGTCACAGATTACCTGCGAAGTCGGTCTGATATATCAATGTATTTACATTTTTGTTAGTTCCGTATAGTTTCGTATAGAAGTTACTCGTAATAGTCTTTGTCGAAAAAGGCTCTTTTTAGCGATCTGGATAGAAGTGCAAGTTTGCCCTACCGACCTTACGCTGGTCTTTCAAGTTGATTTTCGATCGTACCCTTATTTGTTGACATCTTGAGTAAGTTCACTTCTCTCGATAGCGCAACCTTGGTAGCGTCTGGTCTGGTCCCAACAACAACAAATTTATCATTCGACAGTGTGTTGTTCAAGTACTTCGTGAAAATTCCCCCAAAATCCCGAAGTCAACCCGAGCGCAGGCCTTGGCGTTTCATTTCTTTTCTCAGATATTTCACTTTTTTCGAAAGCGAGCCTGCTCCAATAGATGTTGGCCGGAGGTGCATCTGCCCCTCAACACCAATCAGACCCGGTTAGCACATTGTATATTGTTCAGCAAAGGTTAATGGGCAGTTTCCTGTTCTCGAGAAGACGTTCTTTCTATATTTCGCTTTCGATGGCTAGGTTTGAAGGTTTCACAAAAACGCTTTGTCACTGCTACTGCGGTCTGGCTGCGACCTGTGTTCGATGGAATCCAGGCGTAGTTGGATAGTGTTCTGTATAAGTGACGGCACGTCTCTTGAAAGCGTTTGGGAATGAAAACTGAAGGGTGTGTGATTCAAAATGACTTTGAATTGTCAAAATTGCTTCGTCGCCCTTTTGCAGGTACTTGTCCTAGCACTCGGCCGAACGGGAAGTAAAGAGGCCAATCAGCGGCTTGTCAAACTCAGACCAACCATCAGTGGTTTCTAAAAGAATCGAAAAAACAGCCGAATATCCTCGAAACGCACTTAAATCAGAGGACAGATAGCGGCTATACAGCCTTTTTAGTTTCGTTAGAAGCGAAGCTTTTAAATTAACGTTACTGCGGTAACCACAGAACGAACCACCGACAACAAATCTATCCTACAATTATATCCCGCTAATTAAAATAAAATTGCTATGCCACATTGTCGGGTGCGGGAAAGGCTTGCTATCTAGTTCAAATAGCACTAATACCACTAGGAAGAAGTCAATTCCCTAATTGTTTATTCATAGTTGTCTAATTTTATTATTATTATTACTTTTTTTTTTAAATTAAAATACAGATGTAATAGCACCTTAGTGGTGCGTTTCAGGCGGTACGAAATTGTTTTTCTCAACTGAAGAGCGTGCTTTTAAAGAATGCCATGCGATCTTCCTGCGTCAGACACGGTAGCCACGGTTTGTCGGCTATGAAGAACAACATACTCTTGTAAGGTTCACGCTTAATATACGCACTTGCTCTGAAGCATTTCCCAACAAGCTACGAAGAAGCTAAAGCTCTGTCAATAGTCTGTAACATTTCCGTGACATTGTTGTATGGTGGGCTAATTTGAATCAAATGAACACGATCCAGCCCCCATCGCGAGTCTGGCACATAAGCCCGTTGCAATACGACGTGGCCCCCTTGGAACACCTGAGGACAATGATAACGGCAGCGGTAAAGGTGAGAGATGCCCTAAGTTTGCTTGCGGGAAAATAGTTGAATTTATTTTTTTTTTTGAATTTTTTATGATAAGGAAGCTAACAAAGAAAGGAATTAATTATTAGCATTATTATTAACACATCTACAGGAGCCGGTAAATGTGGCAATGAATTCTCGGAGTCAATAAAATCTCAATAGACGGCCAGCCGTCTTGCTAAGACAGAACCAAACGCCAAACTCGAAACGTTCATCCAAAAAAAGGTTAACCATGCTGGTAGAACACACTGCGCGCACACTGCACCTGGTCGTGCGTACCTCACGACTTTTGTCGTGGTGAAATCTAAGAGACGTCATCCTAGGCACTCCAAGTTGGGATTAAAAAAAGCTAAGAGGTCCTCAATGCAACAACGATCCAATAACACAATCTAGATCTATTCTCCAGCATTCGGCTGAAACCTTTACCTTGATCATACATGCCATATGTGGCATCAACCAGTTACCCAGGAGCAACTGGAGATACTTGTTAAGGGCCATCAGTTCTTCGTAGTCGGTTACGTACATAATCACATTATGCGAAAGTGAGTCGTTTCGTTGGACTCGTTGCAGACGCGTGGCAACGTCCTGAAGAAACACGCGCGAAAGCTCCAGCTCGAAGCCCTGGAAGAGTCAGGTGCAAACGGTTAGGAAAGCCATTAAAAATACTCGGTGCACCACTTTTCTTCCCGATCATGATCCCGTATCCTGCCCAGTTGATGACTCCTATTTGATTTAGCGAATATTTATTAACTCATGATAAATCCTCGACGCGTTTCCGACTAGTAGACAAAAACAGGCCGTCACCCACCGACAAATACAAATAGCGGATTTCGGCACTGGACGTGGTTCAATGGTGTCTTTTACGACGTATTTTAATTATAGTTAGTCCTTTGAAAATAATAATTGCTAGCGTAAATCAAAAAGGGTAACGATGTGCGGCAGATAAATGAATCAAGATCAACTATCTAATCTTACGATTGATATCCAGATAGCTGCCTCGCTTTTATAGTCTACGATTTATCTCTTAACGTTATACGCTTTGTGTCGATAGGAGAATTTTTTTTCATGATATTCTAAGAATGATTATGGCTATTGTATAATATGTTAATTTTTCTTAAAGGAATCATATAGTTACGCACTTTGACCAACTCGCTAATAATAGCGCAGTAACAGATGACCACAGAATGATAGTTAACCCACTGGGGAAGATCCTTTCCTGAAGTTAAGCAGAAAAATTAGTGTACACTTTATATACGTATATAGATCTGATGGCTGAAAGTAGCATTATAGATAAACCTACTACTATATTACCTTCCGGTTCTTAGGCCACTGTTGCGGGAGCAATGAAGTCCGTGCACGGAACATTGTCCAACCGCTGGGGGCTAAACCCTCATTCTTTTCGAATGGGCTTTTAGTTAACCGAACCCAGAAGCGGTAGCGCATGAATGCATTCCCTTACCTCCAAAAGGAAAATAGCTTTGACAACTACCCCTTTTAGCCTTTACAATAATGAGCTAGATGAACGCTCTGTCAACTCGCAACGGTGGCCACATTAAAATCACAGCTGGTAGATGGGATGAACGTGCCCTGGTTAGATTGGTGGATGGCTGTAAAAAAGAGTTTTTCCATTTACCGTAAAGACAGGAAACGAAATTTCAGGACGACAATTTGCCAGGCAGACGTTTCCCGCAAAGTCTATTATTTGTCGACAGATAGTTCAACAGACACTCACCTTCCGAAAAGTACTGAAACAGAAGCAGATCCAGGATACTCGAACCGTTTTCAAGTTCTTCCTTGAAAAGGCCGTCCTGCAAAGTCAGTCAAACCGTTGAAGATGGCCGTCTTAAATATTGTTCCACTCCTATTTCCTTAAGTGTAACATTGGTTAAGCAGTACATTATTTTTAGGATTGTTTCTAATCGTAACATGCGCAGTGACCACTGGAAGGATCGTTAAGCAAACGGGCAGATCGGCCGTTTTGCTTATTTTAGAATTTGTCCGACGGTTACCGATAATTACTAAGTCATTACGTAATTGCTATTCCCGTCCTCTAACCTGTTTTGCTTTTCGATTCAAATAACGGATGTAAGTGGCAACGTTTCGACCATCGCAAGATATTGTGTACAAATTCGCTTCATTCTGTTCCGCCATCCGATTGCGTAACGTCCAACGGGCAACGCGGTCTTCCTGCAATAACGTCGTTGTTATAACTACCCCGCTTCGTGTCAACATTTTACCACGATCCAAATCTATTTTGACGTATAGAAAACTGCTACCGGTAAGTACATACGCCGGGTGCCCTTTACCGTTATCGGACAAATCTACTACTAATCAGGATCAAGCTCGTTGATCTAACTTTCTTTCCTACAATGACCCAAGCCACAAATCGGCCAGCAATCTTTTTTTACTAAGCAATTGTTGATAGCGGCAGTTCAGTACACCATTCAAGGTGGGTCAATGTGATGGCCTAACTCCGTGCCCACTAACCGGCATCATGTGAATATTTTGCCTCGTCCACAGCGTGCCAGGGGCGTCTTCTAGTCCATAATAGCCTCGATATAGAAGGGTGGTCGTCGCACGGAGGTTGATAACTCGCGGTGTTAGAAAGAGGGCGCGTGCGCAACGTTTGCTATGAGCAGCTGCGAGAAAAGCTCCAAGGGCAATGGTCTTGTTCGCTGCCTGATCACTTAGCTACATATACACGATGTGGCAATAATGATAAAAGCAAAAATATATTCTTGAACGAATTTCTAGTACAAATTCAGCATCTGTAACGTAAAATTCGTTCAGCTATCACTCACATCGCATCCATTATACACGCATAAACTGAACTCCGAAACCTCTGTATAGATAGTGCTTTGGTGTACGCGTGAAAGAGGTGCTTCTGCCGATTCCATCCTATAAGTGCTTAAAGCACTGAGACTAGTGATTTTTTATTTTACATTTACTACGATCGTACCATTGTGACGCAATATAGGTGTACTTTTATTTTGAATGAACGAGTTTATATTGTTCAGTTTATCTAGTAGCTGATTCCACCGCATCATTTTCGTTCACTAAGCACACTCACTATCTTTTACCTATTTTTGGCCCTGAAAAATAGTTTTTATGGATAATTTGATACATTTTCGATTCGTACGTGCCCCAAAATCGCCGTGATGGTCTGGGTTCGAATCCGGGCAAGGATACAGGTAATTTTGTTGTGGTAGGCGCCAGCCGTTCCGGACATAGACCCCTCGTTTCGTGCTTGGTACGAGCCTTACAATAAAATGCCTTACGAAGCACAGAGATGCCAGCCGTCTGAAGTGATGGCCGACGGCTGAAGTTCCGAACGAAGAACATGCAAAAACACCCCTCTCCTCCCGAAAGGTCTAGTAAGTCCACTTGTTTTTTAAGGACGTTTACGAGGTTACGCCAGGTGTTCACAGATTATCCATACACATAGACACACACAAATATTCATGCTCATTTCTATTTCAATTGTGATTTTCCAACTGAAACTAATATATTTTTGCAAAACGTAGGCGGCGGCCGCATAATGGAGCGGAAAAGAGTAAGAGACTAGAGATCGTATCCATTTGGCGGCCACTGACAATGGTTTTTATCTACAATACCTTTCTCTTGTAGTATATATCATAGAAGTGATCTCGAAGCGACGGCAAAATCAGGCTGTCGGCGCGTAAATGCGTGTAGTTTCGCGATATCAGATAGGGAATTCGTACTGTCGGTGTGAAGAATATCTAGGGGACAATTACATGTTAAAATTTGCGGCGTATCACACGAGCAACAAAGACAACAACAATAACAACCCTCTAATTTATATAAGTTTCAGTGGCTAAAAGTTCTATTATTGCAAAATTATCAGCAATCTATATAAGGTTGGGTTAATTTCCAGCCGTTGTATAAGCAAGTAACGACGTTTTCTTTACGTTGTTTTTGCGTATGTTGTTTTTAATAATGGATGTCATCTTCATTTTTGATATCCGAATGAAAGAGGTGCGTCCCAGGACGCCAATAGATGTGAGACACGAAACGTAATAGATCTTTACACGGGCTCAGCTGTCTGGATTCAACAGAACATTGACCTTTTAACTTGTCATACAACAGCACGCTTCATTTACGCGCAGTCTGCTTGATCTAGAAATATTTAAATTGCTTCATATATGTATTATGATGATACTATTACTTACGAGCGTGAGGAGCAGATTCTTCTCGGGCAGCTTTTCCTCTTCAATCAAAATTGTATTGCGCACATCGGCTATGAGCAAAAGGAAGACGATGAGGAGCGCTGTCAGGAACAGCTTCCTCCACGGAGGAACGGAAGAACAGGCTCCAAATACACGTATCATAGGCCCCTGCAATCTTCACAGCGAACTCGTTACTTTTGTACTGGTATTCATTTCGATAGTCTGAAATCTGAATCAGTTATGCTGATTGAAACTTGCGCCGAGATCTTTCAACCAACATAGAAAAGGTGGGGAAGCTCGATAGCAAACGAGCAGTCGATTGTTGATAGTTCATTATCTAAACCGATTTTGTTTTGTACACCGTTATTTTGGTTGATTTGTCCTATTGGACGGGGAGGTTTAAGAGAAGAAGTAACCAGATGCGTCTTTTAACAAAACATAGCGATAAGGGTTAAACATTCTATCTAATCTGTCGATACATTACGAAGTGATATCGGTAACAGTTCTAACAGAAAAATCTCCAGTAAATTTCACTCTGAACTGTTTGCTTTGGCAAGAGTTAATTAGTTCATACTGAACGATTGATTTTTAGCGTCTATACTACCTTGTTGTCCAGATTGTAGCCGCTGCTGGCCTTTGAGCCTCACTCTCATAATTAACTAGGCTCAAAGGGTCCATTTTTTCCGTTGTGATGTTAGTGTAGCAAAAGCGTCACGGTTGCGAGCACAGCATAAAAAAGCGACACCGGATTAAACGAAACACAAGCTTCTATGAAATAATGAATAGGCACTTTTACTTTTTGCCATGATAAATCTTCTGTAGAAACTCATTAAAAGTTGTACTCGTCCGTGGAGTGCGAGCTGCAATAGCAAACCAATGAGAAGAGAAAACAACAAAAAAAAAACACGGACAAATAGCTTTTCTCGTTCAATATTCTTTTCTAAAGCCAACGGCACCCTGAGCAGTACGTGCTGCAGGGCCCCTTGGTCGAAGAACAGAGTTAGCTAGCTAGATAGTATTGGGCTTTTCGTATCTAAGATGTTCACAGAGGTAAGGGACCTGATCTAAGTAACTCTCACCTCAATGTAATCATCGCGTTGATTGTTCTCTGCCGCTCTTGCAGGGAAGCCCCTGACTGAAGACTGGAAAAAAAAATGGCGTTTAGTAGCAACAGTGGCCGCATAGCTATACGCTCCCATAGCCTAATTATGTGTATTTTAACAGCGTTTTCGTATCGTGTACGTCATTAATCAAGTTCAGACCATCCACGAATTTTGTAGACTGATTCTAGAAACTGACAAAGATGGCCACTTTGAGAGAAAACGAATAGGATAGCATCCAGATTCGTCTGAAGGGTAGCAACAACCAAAACGAGTGATTATTGCCGTCCATAGCATCAAATGTATGACAACTGTTATCTAGAGTTTAGCTCAGTGTATTGTGTCTGCTAGTGTTAGACTGATAACGACGCGCACAAGCAGTTATTTGGTTGAGATGATCGCATTAGCAGTTTATGGAACACCGCGATTCGAACAGATACCATTCAAGTAACGGTATAAACGTTTCCAGTCGAACCCTGTCCCGTTCCTTAGGAGCCACAGGACTGCTTTTCAGGACTGGCGTCAAAATTTGCGTTCGCAGGCAGCCGGGAATTTTTTATAGCTCTTATAGCAATCTTTAACTATATGATTACAATTGAGCTACACGAAAGAGCTATAGTTATCCATAGCTTAGCATAGACATTTTTCAGTGGAGGCAGTTTTGCCTCCATCTTACCAAATGCAAAGATAAAATGATATAACATAGATCGAAGAGAGAGTGACGAAAGCTACAGTTCCACTGGGATTTGACTTGGATTCTCCTAAAAGTCAGATAGTTGGATTGGCATCACTTACCGTTGGCCTTTCTTTTTCGATGCTTGCCAATTTAAAATTTCGACTCTTATTAGGCTACACAAAGCCTAATGGCTCGTAAATTTCTAACACTGTTTCGAAGCTTGGCCAACCTACGCAAGGATACAGATGTCCGAGTGGCCTTCTCGAGGTGCTGTGTGATATACGGTGTTACTTTTACGAGGGGGTGTTTGTGGCTCAATTCGGCTGACCGTGATTCGAAAATGTCTTTCATGCTTTACGTCCGGTACTTCAAACGGCTAGGGCCGAATAAAACATGGGTTCTCAGTTTAGCGTTAGACCCAACCCCTACGGCTGAACTAGATTTCGACTTCGCTTTATGCTAGCTTGGATCTTCATTGAATAGTACTATAGACTAACAGGAGAAATGGGAGGCGTCTAATAGATCGACTGACCGAGTGTTGCTCCCTGCGTACGTCAGACGTGCGAAGTCCCAACGTTCGCCCCTATTAGAAGCTAGACTACCTCATGCGCCCCCTATGTTCACCAGATGAACATGTGACCACTGCGCTATAGTCCGAAGAGAAACTCCCTTTCTCTTTCTCTCTCCGATCTGATTCAAGGTGCGACATGATTTTCAAGATGTATGGGGCATCGTTGCCCTTGGCCCGCTCAAGGCCGTTACTTGTATAATAGGACGCATTTTTCATAATACATTCGATTGAAATTCTATTTTCTAAGCCTAAAAAAAAATATATGCACTCAACTAGCAGTTCGATTTATTAATATCAACATTACCTGTCTCTGCTGCACGCACTTGTTTTTGGAATGTGTAGTACGGAACAAGTCGTTAATTCACATCCATTGTATAATGGTAATAGTAATAACTAACCATCTATTTTCGCTACCCTGGCTTGATCACGTTTCTACAAGATGAGAGGTACTCGTAGGTTTACTGCTGATTAAGGCTCAAACCCACAATAACGAACAAACTTGCTTGCTTTACGCTTAGACCAACCTACATCATAGTAGAATCAGCGTCTGTTTCAACTATAAATTTACATTCCAGTCATATTTCGTATTCAACTGCGGGCTTCCGCCTTACCAAAAAAAAAATATATATATATATATATGTATATATACACACACACATATGTTGTATATATATGGGTGTGTGTTTGTGTGTGTCTTGAACTAAACAATCCGGAATAGTTTGCTATACATAGCTGCAATTAATTGTCTCTACTGACTAGCTTGGGGCCATTCAGAACTACGTAGAAAAATATCAAAATGAAAATTTTATATAAAAAAAAATATATCGATAAGGAAATTCAACGCAATTCACGATTGTTGCTACTGATTGACAATGACAGCTTCGAATAAGTATGTAACGAACCGCATAAGTTACAAACTGAATAATACCTTCGTATCTTCTTCGTATCTTCATTTTAATTGGTTATCAGTGAATCTCGAGAAATGTAGCTCCAGTGATTGCTATCAATTGAAAATTAGGGGGTCCGAAGAATCGGGAGCAAGCTATCTGCATACATTGGATAGTGTTTGAACTTTCGTCAGGTCATTCCATACGTAGACATCGTAAGCTAGCCCAGTGTGATATAGACCAGACTTCCACAACGACTTGCATCCTACTTAGGGAGCATTTGACGACTGGTGCCCGATGTCAACAATAGCAAATGGAGAACCTCACCACATATGTAACGCCAATTGGACGTATAGTTCGACCGTAACGCTAGGGCAAATCATACCAATGCCCTTGAATAGGTAAAGGTGTTGATGTCGAACGGACATGAATTGCTCATTTTCAAGAGAACTACTAGTAACACAATAGCGGTCACGAAAACGTACTATTTCGTACAAGCGGAACACTACGACACTTATGTTTGTACGATGCACAGGGCATTTCGTACGCTAAGAGGTATCTCGATCATTTCGAAATACGACGGGGCAAGTAGATCAACACCGTGTATTCTATCCTAATCCTTTTTCTCTATATAAAAACGTGTACAAATTCGCTGTACATTCGAAACACATTTGTAGCAATTGCAACGCATCTTCCGAGTGGCCCAAAGATATGGCATTTTCTGTTTCGTTGACCTTTGGCATGCAGTGTTGTTGCAAGGGTTTTTGCACTGCGCGTACGATATTGGCTATATTATCATCGATAATAATGAATATATATATATAATTGGGATAAGTACAATTCGCTTAATAAGTTGCGGCAAAAGTTATCCGACAACGTCCTCATCATCAGTATTTAGGAACTCAACCGGTGGGACCCACGATATCTCTGTCCATATAATTTTTAATACAATAGACAAAGGACTGAGATCCTCTTTGTCCGTTTTTGTTTAAGTACTAAACAGCGCCAAGTACTCAACCTTAAGAATCGTTATTATTGTCTATTATATTCTTATTATTGAATATATTTAAAACAATAGCTCGTCGTTACTGTTCAATGCAACGACATGAAAATATTTTCTGCAGAAAAAATTAATTTAGAAAAATAGGATTCATTTTCGCGTTACACTGTATGTACGCGTGCCATCCCTTGAAACACCATAAAACTTTGTTCACAGTTTATAAACGTTTGAATTGATTCACGCAGACGCGTCTGTCGAGAACATCCCCTTTAGGAGACCGTTTCAGAGCACGTTTCTATATGAGAATCATGTTGAATGCAAGAAATCTGTAGGGTGAATATACATAGATATGCATGTGTGTATGCCACAGTACACACTGCTGGAAAATGGACGCGTAAATCGTAGGAATCACGTCGCCCCGTATTATATTGGCTCAGACAGCTTCAACGAACTCTTGTTTGTCTTTTAGTTACTAAGGTTGTCCTTCACAGGTGTTCTCTAGCTTGAATCGAATCACAACTGCGGTCAGCTGGTGTGGGCTCATCGATGTGTAATGTTCCCGGACTTTCAGAATCTGATTCGTCTGAATCTGACCTCGATTGCGACGCCTGATCTTGATCCTGGTCCGGATCTTGGTCAGTATCTTCGGCAAATGGGGCTGACTCATCAGAAACCCGCGGAGATGCCATCGATGGCATGGACTTCATCCCGAGTAAGCTGCCGGAAGATATCGACGCCATCCACGGAATACAGTCGGAGTATCGGGGCAATCTTGATGGTGCCTGACTCTCCGCATTGGTTACGGTTAATTCAGATGGTCCGCCGGCAAGGAAAGACAGCTGAGGAGATGGAGGGCCTATTGCGATCGTACACGTAGTAGACGCTGGGGTGACTGTGGCAGAAGAAACAGGTGAGGCCGATGAAGTCGAGGTGAGTATCGTTGCCCCTCGACTGGTGAGGTCAGGCGCTGTGGCGAATGTCGGCGTTGCCACTGATGATGCTGTAGGAGCCGATGAGGACGAAATCAAATTCCGTGTTGCTGACGCGGCGAGGTCAACATCGATGAGGGAGAGCGGCAGGCCGTAGTCCAGTAAAGACGATGGAGGAGGCTCCGATCCATCGGATGAATTCAGCTGCGTCAGCGACGCAAAGTTATTTACTGTCAGAGATGTGCTTGATGGTAAGACACCGTGCAACGACATCAAGTGTCGAAGGTCTCTAGCAAAATGTGTTCGCCGGTGGGTTGTTAACTGATGACCGCGTTTACAGCTGAAAAAAGGAAAAATCGAAGAACCAGAAACAAAATAACTTATACAATAAGTAAGAAAACAAAAAATATAAGTGTATATATATATATAATCTTTATTATATTATTTTATATTATATATTATAATAAGATGCTATTTGGTCCAATCTATTTAGATGGGCATGGCTTGAAGTACCTTAACTTAAAGGCAATATGCATGCATATATAGACTTGCATTAATATTACCCTTGCAAATTTTCGTAAACCGAGCTCACACGCTGCTACGAGTGCGACACCGAAAACATGTTTAGCGCTATGTTTACTCTAAACTTACGTTTTTCATCAACAGAAGCCTTTATACGACGATACAGAACTCTCTTTCTTATACTTTACGTCCCCATACGACAGCTGTAACCACGCTTAAACGACCCGGTGGCCGAAACGGTATCGGCCGTTTGCAGTGCTTGCAACATGATTCGTTATCCGATACATTATCTACGTTTACTTGGAATGAAGGAGAATCCTGCACGTTCTCAAAATACTTCCTTCGTCAAGCGGCTGATACAACAGTTGGCTTAAGGGCGACTTTATAGCTAGTTTAACTAGAAAGCTAGCAACTTTACCTCTGCCTAGTATCGGCCAGTGGTAACCGTGATGGCGATAGACACGATGATAACTTCGACCACTTACTCCACTCGAATCTATAGCAGCAGTAGCCAATGAACGAAAGTCAACAAGCCATATTGTACGCGTTGCTTACTCAACTGATCCCTCTGGGTTGACCGACGTAATCAGAGACTTCAACAACATCACATTTCAAATGGCGTAATATCCGCGTCCGTTCAGTGATTATTGAAACGTCGCAGAACTAAGTAATGGCTGACTATATACGAGGTGAGACAATACTCTACTGACAATTTGAAACGTTGGTTATTATACAGCACACATGTATTTATATTACACAAATGTAAAGTAGTTCTAAACCGGCAAAAGTGCCAGCAACTATTGATCGAGATCCTCTGCCAATCCTAGCAAAGGATTCGTCCTATCTGCTGCATGTTTTCTTGTTCATGAGTGCGTGCATCTGTATTTGTGAACGTATGTGTCACGTGTGTACGTGCATGTGTACAACTATGTGTTTGTGTGTAAATTACACAAGATTATAATAACGGATCGAATTTGGCTTAATACCGACTGCGTTGATTTGCAATGGCGTGTGTTTACTTGCTTTCTGCATTAGGGCTATCCGAGGATAGATCATGCAGGTCTTGGCTATGGGTCGAAGGCATGTTTCCAACTGAACATCTTATATATTGCTATTGAAAACTGTTCAGCATGACTCTCTTCCGGAGCGATGAAGATGAGCGTAAGATCTAAATTTAAAATTCTGAAGGTTTTTTGTTCGAAAGCGCGTTGGCATCGCAATGAACCGCCTTCGAAGCTAGACCACGCCAAATATAGGTATCTTCCTAGGCAAATTAGTCAGCGCCCTCTGTCTGGGGGTTCAACCATGACAATTTGAATCGAAAGCTGCAGCCATCACGCGAGAAGACATTTCCGGATCCTACCGCGTTTAGCTTCAAGTGCATATCATAGCGTACTTCGAATCTAAACAAGATCTAAACCCTTCCGAAGTCACGAATCCATAACATCTACCCTTTAATTACCGGTGCCTCTCTTAACGATTACCTCCTACTTCTCTAATGTTAACGTTCCAATGAGAGTCTGTGCCTCGTTTAAGAGCTGAAATGTTTTAGGCTTTAGGCTTGCCGTAGCACGTCTCGTTACTAAACCTTACCAGTGAATACAAACTAATGTCTCTAAGCAATAAGTAGCTCAGGTTTTTTAGGGCGAAACTGTTACAGTTCCATCCAGATCCATCGTTCACCGTTTCCGGATACCAATAGACGTGTCTCGTAAATGCCAACTGGAGACCAATATCATCTATGTCAACTGGGTAATATAGCTCCTTTTTTTTAATCGCTACTAAATAACATTAACGGGTCTAATCGATAGCGCGCCGAAATAGATTACTATCAGCATAAAATTTATGACACTGCTTAAGCTTGCGAGCGATGTTACAAACTTCCGAGGCAGCTGACAAGTAGATAAATGAACAAACATTGTTTTTGTGAATTATTGACTTTTATTCGTTGCGAATTTATGTTTCCCAAGGCGCATATATCTAGTAGTGGTGACAAATGGCCACCGACCGTTTTTCCCATATATATATGAAGCACATACATGTACCTGCTTCATCTTCGATCAGTGGTAATTTCAAGGGCTAAGGACAATAAACAAATGAATGACCTTCCAAACAAAACCTTCTCAGAAATATACCTTGTGAGTGGTTACATACCTGTATTCGCAAAGGTCACATTTGTAGGGCCGCTCATCTGAATGGCGTTTTAGGTGCTGTTGAAGGTTTGAGCTTTGAGACGATGTGTATGAGCAAAGGTGGCACGCAAACGGCCTTTCTCCTGTATGGACGCGTTGGTGAGTGCGTAGCCAAGATGGCCAAGATGTCGTATAGTCACACTGCTCGCATCTGCATCGACGTAAGAAGATTACAGAATGACAAATGAATAGGACTACTACATATGTTCTGCGTATCGTTAGGTTCGCAGGGAAATAGATGACAGATTCAATATTTGAACTATAGCAGAACGAGCTGCTATATCTAACTTATGACTACTGATGATCGCCTTCATCGTTGTTGCCTGATTTCGTAACAGTTACTGTTGAAGAGCTAAAAACCCCAAGATATTTTATTGAATAAGCTTTGCAAGCTGATGTTAATAATTGTCAACATTGATAGCCATATACACCTCCTATACCCGTTATTCCTAGCCTACCCCCCCCTCGCCCTATCGCTTGGAGACACTGCTGTCATCCTGCATGATGGAACATTTGCTTTAAACCACAATTACGAAAGGCTTCGAAATTTCTCAAATACAGACTGACTCCAGAAGACTCACTTGTATAGGCTTTTCCCTGTATTTTTTAAAGCGCGCGGTCCAGTCCCTTTTGGTCGGCGCTTTCGCGGAATTAACGCTATGAGTTGCTGTTGAAGTTGCTGTGTAGGACCTTCATCGCAGGCTCCGCCGCCGTCACCGCTATTATCTGTAAGGCATGTGATTGAAAAAAAATTAGACCTCATGCTTTGCTGTAGAATCACATTAGGCCGGTGACAGCTGGTGGAACAGGGCTATATTTTCATTTTAGGCCAGGCCGTACATCGCAGGTTTCAACGCTAAAGAGAGTTCGCATGTTAAGTTATAAAGCTGGCACTAGTCGTCGAGTCAAAGGTATAAGATTAAATTAAACAAAGTTAAATGTATTACCTGCAATATCACTGTAATCAGTTTACTAACTGGATAACGTCTAAGCGTCAATCTTAATGAATGCAAACGAGAAAAGGAAACAACGGTAACGTGCAATTTGGTAAGACATGCGAGAAAAAGTTCCAGATGGGGGAAGGGGGTGGTGGTGATAAAGTTTTTGGGGTCACATGCTTTGGAATCGGCTGAGTAAACAGGCTAAGGATGCGTGAAATATCGATGATGTCGAAGCAGTATCGGTCCTCATGTGATGAAGTAACGTCTATTTCTGAAATGTGACGAAAAACGTAAAACATTTAAAGGTTGATAGTATAATACATTGCTGATATATTCATCCACATATCTTAATGAAAGATATGCTCAAACGACATCAAGTGTCATCTGAAGTCTGAAATTATTTGACCGACGTGTCGATAACTCGATGCGCGTCCTTCAAACTTAAGGGTCGCTCACAAACACAAGTTCCAGGCAGCTGGGGAAAGTGATCAAGAACGAATCGAACAGTCAGGGCTTTTGATGCACAGGTCTCGCAGGTGCGCCTGTACCTCACATAAACCAAACTGTATTTCGTCGTATTTCGACATTCAAGTAAGTCTTCGATATAGGCTTGACTCCCTTCGTTTCTCTAAGCGCTTTAACAGCCTTTTGTGGCAGTCACAACGAATAAACTGCCTGCTTTGTATGATTGTGCCCACCGCAATTAAAGTTAGTTCGCGCGCGATAGTTCAAACGTATCTCGAATCTGACTTAATAAATGTATCAAGCTATTCATCTGATGAGTCGTTGATGAAGTAACATATCAGGCGATGGTAATTTCTTTATTACTTAGCGCGGATTCTACATGAAAGTTATCATCTCTTACGATAGTTGTCTTCAGCGTTGCCAGCGGCTCTGCTGTAGCTATCATATCTTTGTATCAATATAAGCGTGATATGCGTATCATTTCTTAAGTACAGCACTGTATCGGAGGGAAGATAAAGCTTGCTAGGTTGTAGTTTACTAGTTGCTAACGTTTCTAGAAGTCAATAAATACCGCAGAGACATAATTAGTTAATCTTAGCGAGAGGGCGTGAATCTTGAAGGAGTGAATATTCGGATGAAAAATGCACGCTCGTCCTTTCTTCAAGGGACGTCCTAACGACGCATATGTATTTCGACCGGTCTAGGAAGTTCATAACTCACTGTTGAAGTCACGCACGTAGTGAACCATGGTGGATAAGTCTTTGTCTAGACCAACGATCCGATCATATACAATAGAGAAGTTTGACAGACGCTACCTTCGAGCATTTGACTCGACCGGTTTGTTTTTAACTTAGAACAAACAGAAAAACGAAAACACCCCTATAACCTTACCAATTCTATATAACTGTTTGGCAAATCAAAATAAAATAATGCAGTGCTTAATGAAACCGATACGGAGTTATCTATGTGCGAATTTTCTTTCGTTGCATACAAGTTAGACCACTAATGGTGTTACTGAAAAACAAACGTCTGACCTTTCAACTATTTTGTACTTTCATGTTTGAAGTGAAGTAAAAAAACAGTACGCTTATCTTCAGATAGTGCGTTCTCGGTTGCACAAGTTGAAATGTAACTTAGCGACGAACGTAATGACGAATGAGTCATCGGTCTCCATAATAAGCGGCTAAAGTGGAAAAAAAAATCAAACAAAATTTTGTGTGTGCCAAGAGCCCTTGCGCAGCCTCTATATAGTTCCTTTGTATATACGTCGGTGACAATACGTGTTATCGGAAGACACTTACGCTAGTGTGACGGCCAAACTCGTAAGGACACCATTTAATAATCAGCTAGCGCAGGCTAATACATGTTGAAAAAACTTGTCATGAAACCACTTAGGACACCTAGAGATTTTGCGCTGTTAGAGATATCGGTGCATCGAAATGTATAAACATCTACGAGACAAAATTCACTACGTTCCAGTTGTCGTAAGCCTCCCCTTCTTGTATATCTAATTCGTGATCTATAATGAGTCAGTCTCAGGTAGCAAAAGAGACGGTGCGGCCTTCCACGAAATACCACAGCAAGGTTTCCATCTTGTTACGGAGATTATCGAAGGGAAATAAAAACACTAGACACCACTTCGACTACCCGCTACGTGTGGATATAAAATAAAGATCGTAAACAAGCCATTGAAATCTGTCCCGCCGTCTAATAACCTATTATAGTCCAATTTAAAAGGATCATTTTTGCTTAAAGATGCCGCACTAATGGCCAAAAATAATTTTCTACCTATATTTTGTTACTCTAAAAATATCGTTGTCGAATGTTTCGTTGTGTCAGTCGTCCGCCTTTGGTTGTGAACTGGAAACTAACTAATCAACCGTTAGGTTATCATAACGATTGTATACATATATCGATGTTTCATCCCATTGACAAGGCATCGTTTGGTGTTTTTGAAATGAGGGTAGCTGCACACGTTATTACAAGCTACTATCATATAGGGGCGAACCTAATAAGCGCGTTCGCAAGATGACAACCCGATCTCAGATCGGCTTTTTGCTTAGCCTTGTTTGTCATACAGCAGTATGGCCTCCCCAGATGGAGAGGCCGTTTATAGTGAGCTGCCGGCGCTTACGTTCGGCCGAACGTGGGCACAATGCATCAGACTTTTATGATGTGTATAATAAACATGCTCACCGAGCTAGTCAGTATATTGGAATCGAGTCCGTAGTGTTGTCGAACCCTTGTCTTGGACGACCGTTCGATCATTAAGGGTCCCTAAGTTTTACGATCTTCTTAGCGAAACGGTATTCGGCTTTCTCAACTAGCGGTACTGGAGGAAGCGCACGGAGAGTAAGTAACTTATCAGTCGATGCATGCGAACTAAGGAACAAGCATTCACTAGAAGTTGGCAAACCAGAGAAGGCCAGACCTCGGTAAATGGCACGCGCACGGTAATGAGTAGGACATCGTTCTGTTATCGAAAACATACGCACGAATAGGGCTAGTATCAATTGCAAATCTGTGCTGATATTTTTTCTTGTTGATTTTCGTCTAGCAAATGCATACAGTTGCCTGCTATCTTAAGGGACTAAGTAGTACTCGATGTGCCGCTAACTAATTAAGAACAAATTCAGAGTATACCTATTACTTTTGTTCTTTGCATGTAAAAATGATCTGTTTAGTTCGTTCCCTATCATAGCCAGTCGTCTCGCCTAAACTGTTTTTAACCAGTCTGTCGTGAGGGTGGCCAGCGTAAAGCCTTTTAATGGGTGTATGGCCCACAATCGACGGTATATCTCGAGCGAGGTTTGCTCCGCGCTCTCGACTGCGTAATCGGGGTTATGGGCACTATGACAAGATGGATGCTTTGCAGCGTGAAGAGCTACTCATAGAGTGCCAGTCATTGTGCCTTATCACATTAGCTTTTTGTCTGAATGTGTTTAGGGCCGTAGAGATAACATGCAGCTGTAAAGTCTGTCGTCTTTATCTAGCTTCGCGGCATACAAACAGACATAGGACAGCGTAAAGTTGGATACTGTGCAATTTCTGTGTCTTGTCCATCTGTGTTTTCCCCGCATGCTACATGCTTGCTTCTTATAACTTTTTCGATCAAAGCTATCCTAGATAAATGAATATCTCGATTAAACGTTATGCTTTCGATCCAAAAGTTAAGATCATGTTCGTTACTATCGAATCTAAAGTTCGCCAACAGCAAAACGTAACCGAGCCACTCCAGTATCGAATTCATTAGTCCTTCATTAGATCATGGGATCGATAAGGAGCAAGGAACCTATATGAATTTCTCTATTAACAGAAATAAATTAAAGCTAACTTCTTAGAACTGCGTCCTGATAGCGCCTAAATCAGTGGTACTGGCTAAAAATAGCGGAAATTCTTGCTTTTGAATAAAAAAAAACCATACGTCGCCAGTAACCAGAGGACAAATGAATTGAGACACTGGGTAGTCCGGAGTCCAATATATTTTTGTAACAAGGATCTTCAACGCAGGATACCCTAAGGGCTCCTTATCGAGTGCTACGAAACGAGTTGTTCGAATACGCATCTATAGGCTCGAACGGAAATTATCATCTACAAGGTGAAGTGTATTACGAAATTCTATTTATATTTCACAGGATACGTTAGTTGCGTAACAAAAATAGAAGCGACGTTATGGAACAAGAGGCTCACACTTGTCAGTTTTATAGGTACGTACACTTTTACGTACGTAGAAATACTATGAAGTTTTGTACCATTCTTGCACTCATAGAATGTAAAAGTTTTATTGTTACAGATCTATTCTAAGAGGAATAAGCGATATTTTGTGTGCTCAACAAAATGAGCATTAAGGTAACGAAAGTTTGTGTTTATCCTAATAGGGTCGAGGTGAGTTCGACTGATTTCCGCCAGACCGAGCAAGCTGTTTAGATCCTAGCAGATTCACCGTCACTGACGAAAATTTTAAGTTTATCGTTCTCTTCCTGCGTCTACCCAGTATCCCCGACAGGCTAATGTTAAATTCGAGCTTGATTAGACCTTCTGTGTTACGCCGATCTGCTTCGTAGTTGCTTGGCAATCTATAGAACTCCTGGATTCGTTGCTTGCAGACTACATACGGTTCTGCTACAGTTCGAAATCAAAACCACAGTTTTGAACCAACGAAGGCGTTGATGTCGCTTCGGCCCTTCTAGGCTCCTTGTTGTCTATTAGTACTGCTTAAATAGTCACTTGTTTAAACCGTTCACCTTTGTAATAGAATAACAATTGCAGAGCTGTTGGGTCTAGGGCTTCATTTAAACGGATGTATGACAAAAGGTCCACTTCACACGTTTTTCTATTAACGGTAAGTAACAACATTGAACTATATGCGAAAGTTTGTTCTTCATAACTCAACACAAAGTATCTACTATACCATAAGATATCCAAAGGCATATTTCAGTGGATTGAGGAACTGCTATCATTGGCTAGCAGTTAGTTGTCCGGCTCGAATTTAATATTTAGAGGATCTCGGTTAAGGAGTATTTCCTAAGTGGATAAATTTTGTTTGGCTAAATTGAGATGGCATATATACCCGTTCGTTTCATAATAATCGTCCGCTGTGCGTTCGGTGAAGCTCAAGGAAGAACGATTCGTAGAAACGTTTAGGCTATGCGGTTTCGTATCACAAATGTGTTTTTGTCTAAATATTCGTACGCTAGACCCTAAGCTTGGCAGATGCAAATTGTTTTCATATGCATTTGTTCGTGCAAGTGTTTAGCCTAAATGTCACGCAGAATTATATTTTCGGGTCCTTCGTCTGGTTGGGCATTCCATCAGTAGGCTGGGTGGCAGCACGAAACAAACCGCGTGTCTATGGCCGGATTCGAACCCACGCCATCACGTGTCCTCTAATAGGGAAATGAGCTACCCGCTAGGCTATTGCGGCGACCGTATATTCCAACCCAAGAAGCTGCTGTAGCGACAGCCAATCTAGGTAATAATTTGGTGCTTAATTTTGAAACGTTTACGAATTGCAAGTCATGTGACAAAGCGTTTTGACGTCCCACGTAACACTGACACACGTCGTTGAATATGTACTGCGTGTTTTCGAGTTAAGTTTGTCCCCGTGACGATGCGTTGGTGATATTTTCACCCACTAAACCTTGGGACACATGAAGTGGCCTAGGCTCGAAATTCAAGCATTACTTAATTTCATACTGGCAAGGACCAGCCGTTTAAAGTAGTAATTTTTAGCGACAACAGTAAAAGCCGATGTATATTTCAACACATCTATTCTAGCAAAAGTAACTTTTACCTATTTGTAAGGATTTTTTTAGTATCACCAGTCACTCTCGGGATCAGTACACAGTGAATTTTCAAACCTATCTCGAGCGGAACACTTGCCAAAGACCAATGGTTTTAGACGTATTGCTTGGCCCTACTCAGGCGCGATATTTACTAGGCGACTAAACCTATAGTATACCTGAATGTAGATCCGCGAACATTTTTAGCTATTTTTCTGTAGCGTTTCAATTCTAAAGAGTTATCTGGTTAGAGAATTTACTCGCGCATAGAATTAGCTTCTCAATCCTTTTTCCCCTTCACAGAAGCGTATATATCGGCGTATAAGGAGACAAGATTTGTCGCTTGAGTCCTTTGAAAACTAAGAGCCTCCCTTGCCTCTGTTTAACATTTGCCTAATAATAGAGCTTGCTGATTACGGCAACGGTGATGACGTCGGTATTCAAGGTACGCTGTCCTTACACGACGGTCGCCGTTTGGGGAACCCACTGATATCAGCGCAATGGCTGTCGTGATCATTCTATGAATGTGTGTGTCCGTCGCCGTATTTCGCCGTTGCATGACGGAGCCGAACGTTGGCTTAAGTTGTTGTTTGAATTTTTCTGCTCGTCGTAACCGACAACTCTACAGCGCGTGCAGATGTCGCTAGTCCCTTGCCTAGATTAGGCCGATCCGTATACCTGTTGTCCGCACGAAAACGCCTATCGACCGCTTTTTTTCAGTTTTACCGTAGTTATATGTATATGCGGTTGTGTACATATATTTTGATAGCAAATGTGTGCTTCCGTGCCTGTTTCATCTCCCGAGTTCGTCTTTATGTTTGCCATTCGCTAATCGTCTTATCGTTTGTCGGCGTCCGCAGACGGGCGTCTTTTATTGCAATGGTACTTCCAACACGGTACTAAGTTGGCGCGTTTAGGTAATAACACCAGTAACCTGCCGGGGTCACTGTTCCTTCGTATAAGGCTAGTAGTAACAGTCAACGATCTGCTATGACTACGACCAGTTGGCCGGTTATGGTGCGAGCCCGTGGCAACCAACTACGCTTTCTTACTAGCGCGTATGCAGCTATTGATGCCGTGTTGCTGCCGGGTGCAGCCTGTACTATCAGTTGGGGTCGATTTTCCCACTTACGATAGGCAGTCTCTGTTCCCTTTTTGGCCGGCACCTCGCGCGTGAGCTTGGAGAAAGCGTTTGTGAGCGTGCTTCTGACCGTCTGTTTGTTGATCCGTCTCTCCACGTTTGGCGGGACCAGGTATTGTGTAAGCAACGACAATAACATTATCCAACGCTTTTCCGTTGCGTAGCTGTTCATTGCTGAGAAGATGCCTGCAAAGTTGGAAGCTTACACGTAGCTAATTGTTGAGGTTTTTTTTCTGCTGCTGCTGCTGCTGCTGTTCTTCGTTGCCCTGCTATTTCGTCATTGGCGTTGCTTGCTCACTCACCAGCTGTAGCCGTCGTCGCCTGCCAAGCCAAACCTGCGATCCTTGTTTAATCACTTCTTAGTTTTTGCTTCCCTGTATCACGCACACACAAGCGTACAGACCAACGAGAGACCCATGTAGAGCGGCTAGCGTCGAGCACCAACTGAGACTCCGTATGTGATGTGTGCCATTAGCCCGTAGTGTGTGTAGCGAGTACAAGCGTGAATGGATCATAAACGTAAAATCTCGAGTGGTTCCTACCAGCGCTACTGGGAGCCAACCATTCCTCCCTGCCTGTGCGTAAGAACTGTTGCCGTTCGTAGATGGCTCTAGCGTCACTTTGAGGCTGCTGGCCGTTTTGGGAGTCTGTTAGTTCCGCTGTTTCTTCGCAATCATTCCAGCTGCCTAACGCCCGGCTGGTGTCGCGATACCCGTTGGGACATCGATACCAGTAGAGGCACACATTTACACAGAATCCTTCATACGCTACCATCCACCTAAAAGTACGCTTGAAAGGCGAGAGGCGAAAACGCAACTCAATACCAACGACGAGAGCCGCCTGAGTAATAAGCGCCGCCAACCAAGCGTCACCTTTGACGTGCTTGTCGATGTAGATTGGCATATTGGTCAGAAAGGAGCTGGATCGGCAAGTAAAGCAGGCGAAAATACCTAAATAATAAGCTAGTTAAATATTCAAGTAAAAGCGATGGACCTAATTTCGTGTATTAATTGAGCCGTTGACTCATTGATAGATGATGCATTTGTTTACATGTTTCGCAAAATTCTGTCTCTTCCTTTGTTTCCACGTTCGCTCCGATACACTGTTTGCAAAATGCCATACTTTTACCACTGGCTAGTGTGTAGATCTCGTTTGAGGACAGCAAGCCTCGCGTTCGAACGTTTGCCAGAAAGATATTGGACTCCACCTAGAATCCTGCTGTCCACTGGACCCATTTTTCTCCGCTCTCGGTGCTTGTTTCAACTAGCTGCTTTGGCGAAACAGCCGCGCGTTTCCAGGTGCAAAATACTCCACGTTGTCGTATGGTCGTGTTTTTCGTTAGTGTCTGAGCCTTTTCGATGGCGCGGGACCTGCCTTAACCCGGCGCGGCCGACAAAAAGATGCTGCAATAAAGAGCGCGGCCATCGTAATCGTAATGCTAGCGTCGCCCGTCGTCACATGGGATTGGGGCAACAAATTGTCAACGGCGATGGGTATTGGCTATTCGCGCCTGTGCCGGCGATAGCTCCATTGGCCACGACGTTGACCGCAATAACAGCCATCACGCAAAGGTGTTTGGTTGATAATTCAAGCAACGATGCGCCGTCGGGAAACAAGCATTGGGCTGCCGTAAGAGCAGAGTCTCCGGGCAAGTTCGTGGGAGGAACGCTAAATAAGAAACAGACATTGAGCGAGTTAGACAATTGGTCATCTCTAGGGCTCATATAGGGCTAAACGTAGAGACAGCAACAGATAGGTGATTATTTTCTCACAGACGATTAACGGCAATCGTGAAACAACTGGCTACACGAATATTAGGATTACCATAAGGGCCAATAATATAGTAATAAAATTATGGAGGTAGGCCGATTCCACTTCGGGAAGCTCGCGGATAGGACTCTAATGCATCGACAAGTAGCTATAATAATCGTCAGCTACAAGCGGCACTAAGAAATGTTTCAGTCTTAGAAAAAGCTCCAACGTTCGTTATTGAATAGAGACATAAATAAGACGTTGTTTGCGTCGGTAGGCGATTTAATAGTGAAATTTCTATTGGAAGTCGATATTATACAGGTTTCTCTTCGAGAGGCTTAATGTAGATATTAGATAGGGTCGTTTAATTGTTTGGACTTGTTCGCTGACGTGGAAGTGGTACGCATAATAGTTAGGTAGGATTTAGAGTTTTCTTTAAGGGTCCCATTTTAAATAAACAATTGAGCTCCTCTCTTTTTGTTAAGGAGCGTCTCTAGCTCAAAAGGGATCTCACGTACGCAACCACAACTTGGCTCCTATCTATTTACGATTACGCATTCACAATCGTCGCGTCCCAAAAATTGCGGCTAAATGTGGGTTCAACTACGTGGGGTCTTGACGAAACTCTAGTGCTGTCTAGGTCTTGACAAAACATTCGTAGTGTTATTTCGAACTTTCCATTTTTCATTCCGTATTTCAGGCCTGTTTTGCAACTACGCCACCGAGGCTTTAAGATGCAGTTCGAGTAGAACTTCAACACCCATAAACACTTGTAACGAAAAATAACATCCTAGTTTCTCTCTTTGCTTAGTTTTTGTACCAAACCGGATACGGGTTGCGACAGCGCTTTACTTTTGACTAGCTTTAAGGTCTTTAAAATCTGCCCGTCCAGCCATCGGTTGGTTCTTCGATCGGTGTACCTACATATATATATATCCCCTGAAGAGAACATCGGTCAGATGCGGAACATCGAACAAAAAAGATTTGCCTTAATTCGTCCTGAAAGCGCATGTAGTTCAGTCCTTAGATGATCTTTGTAACATGTTTCAGTATTTGACTAAAATTTGAGCCTTTCGTATGCAGGACGTGTACGAAAATTAAACTGGAATATGCAGCTTTTTACTGCTGCTGTTGGTCAGAAGTGCCGAGTAGGTAAATTATTGTACAAACGTATCGCTAGCCACTTCGATATCTCAAAGGAAAATGTACTCGCTATCTACGGAGAAATACCGGTAGCACCCATGCTTATCAGATAGCGATCGTCCTAATCAGATCTATATCGATGATTAGTGACGCGTGTCATCGAACGCGTCTCAGATATCAGTCCGATAGGAGAAAATTTCCAAAGAAAACGCAGCGTATTTGTTGTCAATCGTTTGACTCGGAACAGGGCTGGCTCGTCTGCCTTATATTGGTCATTTGAATAGTCACTCACTATCAACTAAATTTGCTATTTTACAATGTTTAATGCAATACCTAGAGTACATAACTTGGCATCAGGAAATGGTCTTTAAGTTAAAAAAAAAAAAAAAAAACAGCCCTCAAAGCCCTTGATGCTTGATGAAGATGTATAGACGAGCAGTTGTCGAAATTGATACGCGGAGAGAGCGAGAGAACTTTAAAATAACATAAACGGAAAACAAATAAAGCGAGCGGACATTCACTCGTTATCGAGTCCTCCTCCTCTTTGTGTCCTTGCTGTGTGATAGTACCCATCCCAGTTTGCTGATGTTATTCTACAGAATATGACGGTTTATCATAATATCATCAGCCTCTATTGGAGTCGTTCAGTATTTCATATATTGCTAGCCACCAAATCCCCGAGCCACCTTAAGCCACCAGGGCGGGACGACTGGCAAGTAGGCGGTGTGTAGGAAAGTCCGATCACAAGTTGACAAAATGAGACAAATCAAACATAACATTGGTCGCAAAAGTGAAGCTGATCCTGGAGATGGTTCAGCAACGGCAACGATATACGTTTCGCCGTTTTTCTATATATATATCTCGTCAGCCATGTACATACTGAACAACAACTTTCATTCCGTTTTGATATTAGGAGGAACTATGTCAACTTTGTCCGTCAAAGTCAAAGCCATACTAGAGCTTATATATTTGAAAGACAACCCCGTAGGTTCTTGCTAACCACACTAATTATAGGCCTATAAATGTCTAGCCCGCACGTAACCTCCGATGTCCCTGACGATTACATAGTTTATATAGAATGAATATTTTCAATTTCCTAATCGGAAGGTAGTGAACAGCTATATAATAGAATTATTAACATTCACAAGAAATAGTGATGATGGTTTCATAATTGTTGTTTGCAATTCTTTGGGTAGATTTCAGGTAACGATCAGGTAAAATGTAGGATTATAGCAAGAAAAAAACAAGTAAAGGTCTCACTATACACAAAGACTGGGTAAGCTCCAATGTGATTTTGCTATGCATTTTGATATACCGAAAGCTGAGCCAAAGGAATTCATCAAGTGATATTTTTTACAGTAGATAAAATTCGCCTTATAGGTTTAGATAAGATCGTAATGCCATCATATACGTTCTACGCGTTCTAGCTGTGAAATATGTACAAGTTTCTGGAGTTGCTATATTGAAAGGTAATAATTAAATGAAAAGTTTTAGGATCTTTCTTTCACTGGACCTACTTTTCGGCATTTATTAAAACCCTCGATCTCTAATAATAATCGGGAACGTAAAGACTAACATTTCGCGCACGCTTATAGCCTCGGTGTCTGTTGTAATGGCTCCCTCTATAACTAAGCATGATGAGCCTTGAAGTTCTGATGTCGACCAGTGAAGCTGCTTCACCTTTGTCCTTTTTGCTCAAAAATTAATAAAGATTACTATGTACTATCCCACTTGCATCTAAGACAAATGCTTCAGGTGACAAGGCTTACTTGGTATCTATATCGTTTAGGCGTTATTCACGCGAGGCTCATAAAGTTCTAGATGTTCACAGAGCGATCATACTCGTTTAGGACTTGGCTTCAGGTCATACAGTCACGTTAATGATTCTTAAGCGGCAATAAATAGCAACAACTAATTGTTTCTTCTCCTTTTCTTTTTTTTTTTTAAATTAGAATGATAATGCAGCTGCGATGCTTGAAGTAACCATTTTAGCACTGTTAACTTAACTTTTCACCTTTTGAAGCTGCTCTCCAAGCATGTGATCCCCTCAAAGCTGACTGGTCATCGTCAGGTAAACTTGAACTAGTTCAATTCCTTGGCTTAGGAAATAAAAGCTCTACAGACGGTAATTTTGTTCCAAAACAAGCGAATCGATAGCGGCTGATAGGCTTTAGCGCGCCAAGGTTTCGAGCTTCCTGTTCGTGTACAAGCGGTATACTTTTGAAAACCCTTGAGGAAAAACTTGGTTTCTTTGCTCAGTGTCTATAAATGTGTGCATTCAAAGCAAAATCCAAACCGATGAAAGTGACAGAGAGCGATCGAAATGTCTCAACCCCAGACATGATTCTATTGAGGAACAATTCAATAGTCAGGTTTAGTAGACTAGTGAATCCTCGATATGTAATTGCTTACAATTTACTTACTCAAGATTTAACTAGTCTGTTGCTGTTTAAATAAACCGCATCTTTCCTCGTTCATTGATATAAAGCCTCTCTGTAAAACGAAGCAGGAAAGATCGCTTGGTCGATGTTCGCTGATCCCTCCTTGAAAAAAATTTCAAGACGTTAAGCAAACGGCTAGCAATACCACAAACAATAACGCTGATATAATTAACAGCATTTGCCTCTTTTTCTTGCACATAAACCGTGCGCGATTCGCGGCGCTGTCACTGTCGTGTTTATTTTTCGGTGGTGCACGATTTGCCTCTGCTCCAGGCTGTTGCTCTACAATTTTCAACCGTCTTTACGAGCGATTACAAACATACGCATGTGCGATATTTCTGGAGATGAAATACATACTTTCACCGTCACGCTGATACAGTATCACCCGCATCACAGTATCACCGTACAAGAGGTGGAAACTAATAGACCTTTATTCTTCCCCATTTCGATATACAAGCGCGCAGCACTTTTGAATCCTTCAGCTTTCAGCCTCACTTCGCTTTACTTCACTATTGGCCTGAACGTCACTTCTATCCGCTGTTAATCATCGAGAATGTGAGCATGACGTCGAGTTGGCGAGGTAGCCTCTGATGAAGTGCTTCTTAACTGCTCCAAGTGTGTTCCCGTCTGCTGCTTTCCCGTTTCACCTGTGTTCGATCCTCCGCACGACCAGGTCACGACGACTACTTGTCGTCCACGAAGCTTAACGTCCGCATATACTCGAACATACTTCGTATGAGCACATCTAAGTGTCATTCCGATAGTCATCTCGGGTGGTTTACGCATCGGCAATATTGAAAACCTCCGCGACAGCATTAGCATTAGATTTGAATAGCACCAAATCAACGAAGCTACAATCAGTAACAATCCATAGCTCCGTGTTCCTGGCTTTCTCCTACACAGCCTCTATCGTTCTGATGCGCGATCGCACCCTTCACGCGAGAGCTTCACCCCCTCTCGTAAAAGTAACAAGCAACTGCTAGTTATAGACAATTAACAATTAGAAAAAGATGAGATCGTTTGTTCTTTTCTTCCTTGGTTAGGTGATAATTAGTACCAATCAATTTGACTAGCAAATCAACTTCCACCGTTTCCGGAACGTGACGGAGTCCCGCGTCGTGGCGTGGATGTCAGCCCGTCAGGTCCGCACCGTTGCGTATGACCGCATCATTGATGCCAATGAGCTCCACCAGAGCTAGTGTAATCATCTTGTAATTCTTCGCATACTGGAATGAGCGACGGCCAGACGACGCCGCCCGAGGCGGCAGTCGCAACAAAAAAGAGTTTCTCGAACGAATCTCGGTATTTTACGCGCACTGGCCTACATCTTTACATGGTCGTTCCACCACGACGGGAGTAGCAGTCAATAGCTAAGTCAGCCAGCTGACCAAACAGTCAATTTGTCACATCCTCCAGGCGCGTCTTGCCTCTAACTTTTCCTGGGGGTTAACACTCACATAGAACTCAATGTCATTGTTACAAACGCAGATAATCCACGGGGGCAAATACAGTCCCTTTCATTCACATACGTATCATTGCACTGTACTGGCTAGAAGCGGTCAGAAACACACCAATGTTATTCCTCGCTGGCGGCAGATTTGAAACACTACATAACACTACACATGCCCTTGCGTACGCAGTAATTTTCCAAAGGACACCGCAAATCGTCCTCTGCATCATTTTCCGTTGAAAACGAGCTAACTACTATCGTGTATACGTTATACCTAATAGCATAGCTACTCGGTTCTCACGTTTCGCGTTCTCTTGTTGATTGTGTGTGCTGTTACACGACTGTTATTATTCTCGTTATTATTGATAGTACTGTGATTACTGACACCAGTTGCACAGTCGGACCAGGGCACGAGGAAAAACAAGAACGTAGAAACTGTTACCGCCGCGCACCGATTTACGCCTTCCCGCGTCTAAATGGATGCTTCCGAGTTTTACGTCCGGTATCGCCTGAGCCATCCCGGGTCTGGTCGTTAGGCAGGATCGCGTCGCGCTGATGCCTGCTCCCCTCATGTTTTCGTTCCCCGTACTATCCAGTCAGTGAGCTCTCCGCCCTGCAAACTGGCTGGTGCGCACTCTCTGCGTATGGCGTCTATCCACTTATCGTTCTACCGAGCCTCGCTACGAAGAGCTCTCCATTTGACCTATCGCTCGCAAGCTACGAGCCGCCGTCGCCACGACCTCTGGTCCCAACAGCTGCCGTCGTGTTCTCTACAACCGCCTGTTACTGCGACTGCTGTTCGTAGTCGGCATCGCTGCAATCGTCCTTTCGGTTCGTATGCTCAGCTCTGTCGGTGCGCTTCTCCATGCGTCCGCCCTCAGTTAGCTGGACAGAATGAATCGCGCGGTTGTGAGCGCCTGTGTCCGACTAAACGTCTGTGGCTGTGTGTGCGAACGTACGGCAGCGACCGCCTAAACGACGAAGCAGGCAACAAGAAAGTGTAACCATGCGCCTTCAAGCGTCCGTCCGTGTGTGCGTCTGTATTGATCGTATGTGCCATTGCGTTGCAGTAGCCGGCTGCTCTGGGCAATGAGCGAGTGTCACGGGAGAAAAACTATTCGAAATACTGCTATTATTAAATACTACTTGCTGCTGTAGGCAACCTGTCGCTTCTACTGACTTGGTCAGAGAGACTTCTCGTGGGTTGGGACCATGAATTGAAAGGGGTATCCTCTTCTTCGTTACAAATAACTGTTATAATAGCAAAGATTTTCAATGCTTCGAGTAGCTCTAGTCGTCGTCAACGATGTTAGCGGCGGTAAAGGTGTGGTCGTCGTTGCCGTTAGCATCAGCCGCTGCGCTCATTCCCCTGCATGACGCCTGCGGTGACCATCTCTTCTCGGTCTGTCTGTCATGAGTTACGCTGCCGCTGCCGCCAGAAGCGCCAGTGTCAGCGGCTATTTAGACGGAACAAGGGACGTGGTAAAACGGACTAACGCGACGGACAGCTCTGCCTGCCGCCGCTCCCGCTGGTGCCATTACCACCACTACAATCGCCGCCGACTACGACCACCAGTAGCAGCGGCAGCGACGCCAGCTGCACTGAGGCCGCACACGCCGTTGGGGAGCGACGCGCACAGAGCGAGGAGGACAGAAGCAAGTTGTAGGAGTTGTGGACATACGAAAGGGATAGCTTTTCTCTACCTTTCTATTTTTATTTGTCTCTGTCACCCTCTGATTTCCCTTTCTCTCTATGCCTCCGATGAAAAAGAGGAGTCAATAGGAGCAGACGACGGGAAAGTTCGGCCACAAACAAGAGCGAGAGAGAGAGGGAGAGAGAGAGAGAGAGAGAGACTGGGAATTACTGCCGCTGCGGTCGGGTCGATGTCGACTAAGCGGCACGTAGTTGTAGTACTACCACTAAGTACGTCTACTATCACAGGAATGGTAGTAAGCAGATTTATATATGATTTAGCGGCACTCTCTTGTGTACTGGTGTTGACAAAGCCGGTGCAAGCATCAGCGCCCGCTGCCGGAAGATGGTCGTATCTGAAGATGGATTCGGAAGATGGACCGCTCAGCTCTGAAGGCTGCCAAAAGACCATAGCGCTCAGGGCGAACTCGGCCTAAAACTGTTCTGTCTGTCACACAAAGCAGATTTGGTAGAGGAGCTGGCCAGGACGCTTCCTTCCTCGTGCCGGGTTTCGTATCGCTCCCGCTCACAGTCAAAAGGGTTTGCAAGAGGCAAGGCAACAACGCATGACTATATGGACCGGTGATTAGAAGGGACGCTGCAGAAATAGGAGAGCCATTCAGTCTCCTTCGAGAACCGTTACTCTTCGTGAAGCAGCTGAATACAGTTAATACATTAACCTATTTAGGTACACTAGCTACTTATAAAACAAAAGACATGTTGGTTTAGTCGATATTGGTCAGGGCAAAGCAAAGTCCAGGCGTCGGAGTTGAATTGGACACTACGCCAAATGATCATTCCACCCCAACGACAAAAACTGTGTATAAATCAAAACAAAATTCTACTAAGCTATAAGGCCGACTGCTCTGGAACTGGCTGAAATTAAACTATATACAATACATAGAATTGAGTCTTTGCTTTACCATTCGTTCTTTGCTACATTTTCCCGTCAACAAGAACTTGTTCCATCAGGTAGACATTAAGGTTGATTTTTGCTTTGAGGGCAACTCGACGTATTTCTCGGTCAACAACGTTATCTTTACAGATCCCATCTCGCCTGCGCGTGCCAGTATCAATTATCTGCAGATAGTTGTTTAGACTCGCTGATTTGATTGGGTCGACACGTTAATAATCCCGGTCACTTCCGTTTGGTGCCATCAATCAGCTATTGATATATTTAGTCCCTTGGGGAATACATCGACGCTTACTCTCAACTGAAACATCCCAGCTGCCTTGACTTCAAGCTCGGTTCCCATTGCCTTTTTATCTTTGCTGTGGATTGGGTGCAAAGTTTTCATATGGTTCCGCCATTTTGCTTTGCCCTATTTACCTCATAACTATCACCCACTTGAACCGGACTGAAACAAAACTGGTTGGGTTAGTTTAGCGCAACAGGGGCCCCATGTCAGACAGGATCCAGAAATACATCCTGGCTATGACTGTAAAGGATCATCTAGGGTAGTGATTATCCAACCCAGCCACATTGAGTAAATCTCAGCGGTACTTTCCTCGCGGCGCGTAAAACCGAGAGCGTTCATTTTATCTGCCCAATGTAATTTATTATATTCCTCTTTATACTCTCCATTAGCCGCCATTAATCCATCGGTAAAAACTCGACATCCAGCAAGCGGTAGCCAAGAGCTCGTACCTAATCACGCAAGAGTGGCAAGTATCGCTTTTTGATTATCGCAAGAACTTTTACATTCAGGATTCCGTAGCGTGATGGGGACAGTACCCACGGCCAGACTGACCGCGAGTGCGATACAAGAAGGGATCAGCCGCTCTAGTTAGGCAAATATCTACAAAGTGCTTGTCTGCTCTATGTGCTCTGTCTATCGTTCTAGATAAGCGCGTCACCTACCTGGCACTAGGACCGTGTAAAACCTACTGCCAACGGGAGAAACAACATGACGCAGTAAACAATAGCTCCGTCGCGGTGTCTACAGGCCGCATATGATCTGTTCTATAGCGCGGGTTTTATGCGCGTTGTAGCCATCGGTTCTTCTTTTGCGGCCCAGAGTCCCCACAGGAATCGGCCACTTCAATAGATACTTACGGCCGGATCTCCCCAAACTGGCTTTTCTACACGAAAAGAATCACACTGTTCGTACTTTTCATGTGCTAGGCCACGATGTACGAATTGTCTGATGTATAGGATCATTACTAGTCTGGTCTGACAGCTCTTACTTAATTGATTTTGAAATATGCAGGTTCCCCGTTCACCTCTGTTTTGGAACATCGAGATCCATTCCGTTTTCGAATTTCTCTGGCCTACTTACATCTTCACGGATACACAGTTACACGCTATCAACAGACGAAGTTTAGATACCGTCTGTAGATATTGCCTTGTCTGTAAGCTAACATTTTAACGACCCTTATCCCAGTCCCTGTGATTGTGTATTTGCTCGAATGTATTCTATGTGTGAGTAAGGTCCTACGACGCCCAATGGACCTATACTATATAGAATAAGCAAAGCCTTAACGCGCGGCCACAGCTATCCCGTCGCCTTGGGCCGTGTCACTTCCAGTCGACAACGCAGTCGCTAACATTTTTTGTGGCAGACTCTCGTGTTAGGTGAAAATTATTGGGGGAGAGGCGTTTTATTGCATGAGCAGTGACGCGGTGATCGCCGACGCAGCCATTGAGATTCGAGGCCTCCACGGGAGTGAAAGCTATTTTGGCGTTAAATAACGTAAAAGAGCACGAAAATGGCAGGAGGTGCCACGAACAAAGTACGCATAAGCAGCTATTAAATCGCGCAGCTCGATAACAGCTGTCACTGCTGATTCCACGGATTGACGTTCTCGAGTTTGGGGCGCTGGAGATAACTTTGAATTGCAAATAAGCATAGACACAGCCCAATGAGCCAATCCGCCAGTCAGATTGGACGGCTCGTAGATGAAAGTATTGTGAGCATTTTGCCGAGAAAACTCATGGACGCCAATGCTGCTCCTAGCTAATTGGTGCTAGCGTCAAAAAGGAACAAAAACGTGCCTTCTTCAGTAATGTAAGGAGGGCAGGATATGTAAGCGGGTAGAAGTAAAAAAAACATACGACTGCTTGTGAAAAGTGTAATCATTTTCTAGCGTGTTTCCTTGTTAAAAAAAAAAAAAAGTTAAAAAATGTGACATTACAATATGCTATTTGTACTTGCTTGCTTTATCTTTTGCATAGATACACGCTGGCAAGGAATATGTCTGCCTATTGAATCATATGCAGAGAGAACGCACTGATTTGAGATAACAAAGTAGATTTACTAGTGGATTGGATGTGCTTTTTAATCGGCAGTGAGAAATACGCTAGGGTACGCAATGATGGGTTTATAAATGGAATTTAACTAGTAGTTCACATTGGTCTACCGTTATACTAGCCAATGGTCTAATGTGGGAAAGTTAGAGGACTTCTTATTTTCTGTTATTACTCGATCAACTAATTGCAATACTGTCAATGAACCACCACTGCCCTAAAAACGTGCTCAATAAACTATAAACTTCGAGGTGCTAATCCGACTGTTAGGTTAGGACACGGTGGCCCAAATCTTTTTGGCCAATGAACCTATCTCGTGACAATTGACACGCATCAGCAAAACGCTCACTTAGAGCGACTTCTGTGCGGTGCCTTCGGCATGTACTCGTTTGCCATCACCTCACGGGCTATGGGTCATGATACGTTTCCTAGGGAGCTTCGAAAACCTAATCTTTTTCCATTTACTCTGTAGTATAGTAGTTGACGTATTTCGGTTACTATTTATTATCGATCGAAAACAAGTGGAAATTTCTGATTCGCTTTGTTGGTAAATAGGAAAATCACATATATACTTTTGAAATTGTACATTTGAAGTGCTTGCCGATTATGCATGAGAGGTATCTTCCGCAGGCGAAATTCACAGAACACGCTGTTCCATTAGGTGATATGGCCTATGAGTTGTACTCCGCAGACTTGTCTAGGTCTTATTGTAACGCGATGTTATTATTTTTACTACTGCTTCTACGACGATAACAGCGATAGCGGCTGTAATCAATAGGCTTTTTTTGGTACATACGTTTCAGTGCAGGCACAATCCGGTGACGAATAACGACCCGGCCTTGCTAGTCTGCTGTTCATTAAAGTATGTCCTTGGTAAGATGTGGTAGGCAAAAGGCTGACCATATCTAGCACTCGATACGTCTGCTCAGTTACGGCTCAACCGGTGCTCACAACGTACCGTAAGTTCAAGTCTGTTGTTGGCGATGCATCTTTTTTCCGTTCGCTGTGTCGTGTACATAAAGTAAAAGGTTACGCTGAGCGCGTTAGGGACGACAACACAGATTCGTAAAGGGGTTCCCGTTTGGATCTGACTACGAAGCCAGTCGGTCTATTGTGGACGCTGTCAATCAAGCCTAGTTTGGGAAGAACAGCCTGGAAGACTGAACAACGTTCGCTAACAAACGACAGGAAAAATTTCACTCGACATGGAACAAAGTTCAAACGAAACAGCCCGCTTTTCGACAATATGAAACGCGCGGACGTATGTGAAATTTGTTCCTGCAATTTTAGTTAATTATAGTATCGAAGGTAGGGAAAAGGTAAATGTAAGATAATAGCTTCTCTTCACTAAACGAGATTAGATAGTATCAAGAAAATCGACACTTAACCCTTAACAAGCGTAATCCCTTTATATATAGCATGTGATTAGGGGGATTAACCGCGACGTAATGATAGCTAAGGACACTTGCAGTAGTCCGGCATCGTTCATTAACATACATAGGCACACGCGTTCGAAGGTTACCGCTCAATGAGACACCGTGCATAGGGCACACCCAATAGAACACAGTTGATCGAATCTCATATCAAACAATGAGTACAAAAACTACTCACGGACGATTACTGCGCCTTCCATGTGTCCATGAAAAATACGACCACTCGCCGGAGACAGCGTTCACTGAGATCAGACACAAAACCTATCCTGGTTACATGAACAAGACGAAGTTTTCATCTCAGTTTATAGATGAATTTAAGCAACGACTCACCACTTATAACGCTATGGTTCCGACAGGCGCAGTCGGCAATAAAGGCAGACCGTTCTGACATTTACATCTGTAGTGTTATATTCGATACACATACAAAACAATGGACAAAAATGCAGCCTATAACATCTAGCATACAACGTTAGGTAGGACAAATAAAATCACAAGTGATAAAACCGTGGCGGATTTAACGCCAACCTAACTAATGTACATACAGGCAGAATACGTACATCGTCACCGAATAGGTACTACATGTCCATCATGCCAGGCTTTTACCCAGGCGTCGCGAAATAAACTACCCGATCCCATTGAATCATATAA